>NC_090741.1:127955518-127978018 GCF_036898095.1 Palaemon carinicauda | reverse complement strand
CTGTAGTGTTTTCTCACTCTTATTCCAAATATTCTGTTGGGTCTTTGTATAGGTTTAATTCCATTTACGCATTAATAATTTGGTAGCTACAGTTTCTTGTCTTTTTGTTTTCTCTTCCTCAAGCAGTGGTTACTTTGCTCTTTTTTACCTTTCATCAGTAGAATCATGCTGGAGTATTGTTATGAACGCCAATTTTTGTATAACTTCAGAAGACTATTGCTGGATGTTGACATTTCCTTATCATGACCCAAACAATTATTTTTGTTTGGTTTTTTCTTACAGACAAATATTCTCTTGTTATTTACACATTTTTTGTCTGTTGCTCTTTATTCTTTGCATGTGATGTCCTATTTTCTTTACATCTGCTTGTCTTTTGTAAGCAATTATCTTGTTACTTGATATCCGCTGATCTTTTGTTAATTTTTTGCATCTCCACACACTTTAGTCTTTTATCGAAAGATTGTTTTTTGTCTGTCACTTTATGATTGTTCAAATCTGTCTTTTATGTCTTTACCAGTTACATATCTGCTTATATTTATTATTTTTTTATTTTATCATATATTCCTTTTCTTCTTTTTCCTTGTTATCTTGTTCCATATATGCTCTCCTATCTTTTTAATCTAAATTGTATGCTTATAGTACTTGTCATCCTCCTATTTATTGAAAAAATTCTCAGCAAGCTAGTGTTCTCGTTCTGTCATATGAAACGGCATTGTTAAATCATATGATACGGCATTGTACCAACCGTGTTTCACACAATTGTACATAATTCCTTTTGTATATATTATGCTTGTATCTTCGCTCTTCCCTCGCACTAAAAGGAACATGAAAATTCATGTCTGGTTTTTCCTCTGTAATATTGTCTGTCTTGTGCACTTGTTATGTCCTGTTGCCTTGAGGTTTTGTATATAAGGAGAGTGTTCCACAATAATATAACTCAGTCGTTTCCAACCTGCCTTTGAGTTCACACCCTTACTCGGCACCGTCACATTGGTGACCCCGGAAGTCGACTCGCTCCCACTGCCTTCCACCCCCACCTCCCTCGCCCCTCCATCGTTGGTACTATGACGGACACGGACTCTACTACAGCAGTTGGCGCTGCGGCCCCCCCATTGAAACTTTCACCGTTCGCCAGAGGAGAAGCGTTTGCTTGGTTTCAACGCGCTGAAGTCCACTTTCGTATCAGGGGCGTGACTCGCTCAACCACCAAAGCGGATTATGTTCTCGCGGCGATACCCGAGGACACCTTCCCAGAAATATCCGACTGGCTTTGTGAACAAGGAGACACCCCAATAGCGTATGACGCCCTCAAAACATACCTTCTGCAGCAGTACTCGCCGTCGCCAGCCGCCCGTATAGCAAAGCTTTTTCAGCTCTCGCAACAACCGTTGGGGGACCAAAGGGCTTCGCTTGCCCTCAGGGAAATGACCAGTATCGCTCGCCTTCAACCTGCCGCAGACGTGCTGCCATACCCGATGTCGATAGTTTACCCATAAAGGACTTGATGACCAAAGCCGACGCCCTTATGGACAGCCACTTCAAGACCTCCATCAACGCCTCCACCCCTGACGACGAGGATGCCTATTCAACGTCAACCGAAGCTGACATGAATGCCGTAGGACATACACGCCTACCCCGTGACGTGCCGAAGCGGCAACAAAGCCGCCCACCACCCACCAATCGCTCGCGCCCCAACGAACGACTTCTACAGCCACTTACTACCTCCCATCCGCCGCAGTTTTGCTACTACCACTTCAGATTTGGGGCAACCGCTAAGAAATGTGCCAAAGATTGTCAGTGGCCAAAAAACGTGTAAGTAGGCCATCTCTTGTGGTGGTGGCCTCCCATGTTTCTAATCTTTTCTTTTTACAAGATGCAGGAACGGGCGTGCGATTTTTGGTAGACACGGGTGCTTGTCGTTCTCTATTGCCAAGGAAACTCTTCAAGGCACAACGTAGTCTGTCTACATCTGCCGACGTCCGCTTGGTAGCTGCCAACGGATCTGCGATACCCACCTACAGTTACGAGAACCTCACATTATCGTTCGGAAACGGTAAATTCAATTGGAAGTATCTCGTTGCTGACGTCACAATGCCAATCCTCGGTGCGGATTTCCTCTCTTATTTCCACCTTCTGGTCGATGTCCCCCACCGACGATTGGTCAACGCAGACTCGTACTTGTCGACACCTCTTCAACCCGCCCCCTCTAACCTCGCTCTCCAATTCAGAGCACCCACGGATGCCTACGCCCACCTCCTCACGTCGTACCCGGAAGTTTTCCATCAAAAACTTCGCCAAACACCCAGGGTTCCTGCCAAGCACGGTATTTATCACCATATCAAGACGACGGGACCCCCAGTCTTCGCAAAATTCAGACGTCTGGCACCGGAACGATCGGCAGCCGCCAAACAGACGTTCGCCGAAATGGAGAAAATGGGCCTTTGCCAAAAGGCCTCCAGCCCATGGTCGTCACCCTTACACATCGTTCTGAAGAAAGACGGCTCCCTCCGTCCGTGCGGGGATTACAGGCGCCTGAACATGCAAACAGAACCGGATCACTACCCCCTCCCAAGCATTGCCAATGTAACCTCCTACCTGCACAAAGCGAAGGTTTTCTCTACGCTCGACCTCCTGAAGGGGTATTATCAGGTGCCTATGAACCCAGAAGACATCCCCAAGACCGCCATCACCACTCCGTTTGGCACATACACCTTCAATTACTCCTGGTTTGGCCTTCGTAATGCTAGTGCAAAGTTTCAACGTCTCATGGATGGCATCTTAGGGGACCTCCCTTTCTGTGTATGTTATGAGGACGACATACTTGTGTTCTCCTCTTCAAAAGAGGAACACCTCCGTCACCTGTGCATCGTGCTCGACCGCCTGCAACAAAACGGCCTTGTAGTCCGGTACGACAAGTGTACCTTTGGCACCAACGAATTGTCGTTCTTAGGGCACCGTATCACTCCTGAAGGAGTCCATCCCCTCCCTGAGAAGGTAGCAGCCGTTCAGAATTTCCCCGCGCCCTCGACCGTCAAAGCTCTGCAGGAATTCTTGGGTATGATCAACTATTATCACCGTTTTCTGCCAGCCATTGCCACCACTCTTGCTCCCCTCTACGCCTCCCTCAAGGGCAAGCCAAAGGACCTGAAGTGGGGTCCCCTTCAAGAAGCAGCCTTCTGCAATGCAAAGAAGGCCCTATCAACTGCTGCGGCTCTCACTTTTCCTATCCCACACGCCCCTCTCCTTCTCTCCACCGATGCCAGCGACGTCGCTATTGGTGCAGTACTCGAGCAGGTGGTCAAAGGCTCACCCCGCCCATTGGCCTTCTTCAGCAGAAAACTGTCCAAGGCAGAATCGGGTTATTCTACCTTCGATCGAGAATTGCTGGCGGTGCACTTGGCTGTCCGTCACTTTCGCCATTTCTTAGAAGGTACGCCCTTCCTCATTCGCACAGACCACATGCCTCTGGTGCACGCCTTCACTTGACAGTCTGACGCCTGGACCGCCCGTCAACGCCGACATCTCTCCGCCGTGGCTGAATACAATTGCACCCCCCAATACGTCCCTGGGAAAATGAATCCCGTTGCCGATGCCCTGTCAAGAAACACGTTGGCTGCCATTCAACTGAGATTGGATTACAACGCCCTGGCTGAAGCCCAACGATAGGATCCAGAGTATCAAGCTTGTAGGACATCCTGCACGTCCCTCCGTTGGGAAGATTTTCCCCTCGAAGACTCCAACACCACCCTCCTCTGTGACGTCAGTACTGGTAGACCGCGACCTTGGATTCCTGCTCCCATGCGCCGACAGGTGTTTGATTTCATCCACGGCCTTTCACATCCCTCGTGCCGTTCTACTGCACAGCTGCTGAAGGCATTTCTAAGGATGCTAAGGATTGGGTCCGCGCCTGTACTTCTTGCCAAACTTCCAAAGTACATCGACACACGGATTCAGGAGTGGGCACCTTTCCTCAACCTCAGCGTCGTTTCGCACACATTCACGTCGACGTTGTAGGCCCCCTACCCACATCACAAGGACATCGTTACCTGTTTACCGTCATCGACCGCTCCACTCGTTGGCCTGAAGCCATTCCCATGGAAACTGCAACGTCCGCCTCATGTACATCTGCCTTACTCTCTGGATGAATTTCAAGATTCGGTATCCCTGAGCATATTACTTCTGACAGGGGAACCACTTTCACCTCTCAATTGTGGACGTCATTAGCGAATCTCCTGGGCATCACCCTACATCAGACAACGGCCTACAACCCCGCTGCCAATGGAATGGTTGAACGTTTTCATCGCACCCTCAAAGCAGCTTTGATGACCCGCTGCAAGGATTGCAACTGGTTTACTCAGCTTCCCTGGGTCCTCCTTAGACTAAGGACCACTCCTAAAGACGCCCTCGACGTCTCGGCAGCCGAAATGGTGTATGGCTACCCGTTGGTCGTCCCTGCCGAATTTTTTCCTTCTACAACCTCCTCCGACGATCTCCAGCGCATACGTCACGTCGTGGGAAAATTTACTCCGTGCCGCCAGACTTACAATCCCCCAGCGAAGCATCACATACCAACGGACTTGCACTCTGCAATGCACGTCTTCCTGCGCAATGACACCAGCAAGCCACCACTAACGCCCCCATACACGGGCCCTTTCCTTGTGATCCGAAGCAGTCCGAAAGCATTCCTCCTAAATATTCGGGGCGAAGAAGACTGGGTCTCCATTGATCGTCTAAAACCTGCTTATCTTCTGCCAGATGACCCGCCTACAGTTCGCCTCTTTAGATCAGGGCGCCCTATTTAACATGTACAGTATGTCATTTTTAGGGGGGGAGCCATGTACCAACCGTGTTTTACACAATTGTACATAATTGCTTTTGTATATATTATGCTTGTATCTTCGTTATTCCCTCGCACTAAAAGGAACATGAAAATTCATGTCTGGTTTTTCCTTTGTAATATTGTCTGTCTTGTGAACTTGTTATGTCCTGTTGCCTTGAGGTTTTGTATATAAGGAGAGTGTTCCACAATAATATAACTCAGTCGTTTCTAACCTGCCTTTGAGTTCACACCCTTACTCGGCGCCGTCACAGCATTGTTAAATCACATTACTGGTATTTTCATATTTTAGGTCTTCTGATCGTTAACCACTAAAATAAGTAATTGATTTGATAGGTTTTGTGTAATATAATTATATAAAGTAAGTTTTCTGTAGTATAGAATGAAAGATAGATTCGTGAGTGAAAAGACTTCCTTTAATTTTCATACTTGAGGGATTGTTGGAGGTTTGGCAAAACGTAGACGTTTTCAAGTTTGTATTTAGTTGTAACTTTCCCCTTTTGATTTATTTAATTTCATATCTATATTAAAAAAAATATCTCAACAGATTTTTTTTATCTATTTCTTATAGAATTCTATTATATGGTGGCTTAAGGCAAAGGTCACAATTGCACTTGAAAATTTCATAATGCTGTTATTTGATTTTGTGACCTGTCATTTTTTTTTTCAATAAATCATTTGTAGGAGGAAAAAAAAATCCAGCGATGGATCAAGCAATTACCAGCGAGAGATCTAAATTTTCGTAAAAGAATAATGGTGATTTCTGAAGCCTTAATCCGTCTGGGATATTGACAGTAGTAAATTGTTGTCTTCTTACATTCTTGTTTTTTTTTTATTTTATTTTATATTTCAAAACTCCACCACATGTATTCGTAACAGTTTAATATTATAATAATTTCTTTATGAAGTAGAAGCTTTATTCCTGCCTTCATCAGAAAGAGTATCGGGGCTGTATGTGCTTTTAGTGTTTCTAGATTTCTGTTCACTGATTGTGATATTGTCCTTTGCCCACCGAGGATTGGATTTTTTCTTGCTGCATATCCCTTGCAGAAGTCCTCTTACTTCAGGCCGTAGGTTTTATTATTATTATTATTATTATTATTATCATTATTATTATTATTATTATTATTATTATTATTATTATTATTATTATTATTATTATTAAAAAGACCCAGCTAGCTTTCTTGTTATTACTGTATGACGATACCATCAAGAATGAAATCACATGAAACCTTGTAACATATATATATCCTTGGCAATTATAATTTATATGAGAATGACAGACAAAGCAGATAAAACATCTTTTAAGCTTCTCTTCTCTTACGTTATATCTATTTGTCTATTAACCAATTTATCTGATTACTAGATTACACTGCCAAATTACCTTCATTATCTCCTTCATCTCATAGAATATGATAATAAAAGCAAAATTTAATTAAGATTGAACTTCAAACGGAGAAGTTAATCGGCCAGTAGATCTCTATCCTTAAATGAACCTTTAAATCCTTATGGCAAAGGCTTGGGTGAGAGAGAGAGAGAGAGAGAGAGAGAGAGAGAGAGAGAGAGAGAGAGAGAGAGAGGTTAGTAAGTTAGTAAGCTTAAATGCGTTATCTTAAAGAGGCAAATAAACTTTCACTCCGTATTTCCAGTGGCACTCTAATATATTAAATTATGTTTAATAATCTAATTCTACACTCTTACCTGACTATTATGTGTATGGTGTTTGACAGAACTACTGTAAAGAATATAAAATCGTTTTATTGTCTCTATGTATGCATCAGCGTGATGTACATACTCTGCAAATGTTTCATCCAATTATTTCTAAAAATAATGAAGATAAAGCGGTCTTTAAACAAGGACGTCATTCTTACTGGGTCGTCTGCAGGAATGAGTTTGACAGAATCGTCTTTGCCTATTTATTTTTGCATATATAAAGCGATTCATTTTCACTTATGTTTTGAAATCTCGTACGTCTGGCAGAGATGGAAGGCATTGGTGGAGGGAAGGTGATCAAAGACCACGATCTACGAGAAGACCGGCCAGAGTTTCCAAAGACGTATAAAAGTAATGCATGTGTCATTCTTTACTTGCAGTTTGTATGTACATTGTGTTTTGACAACGTCCTCGTGAACTTTATAGCAAGGCCAATGTTACCTAAAGTGAAAAAAAGGGAAAAGTAATAAGAGAGCAAAAAAAAAAAAAAAAAAAAAAAAAAACACGAAGAGAGGGAAACAGGAAAAAAAATACAAAGCTTGGAAATTCTAAAACTCTGTTTACAATGAGAAGCCACTGGCCACTCGTGACATCAATTGTACTATTGTACTTTGGGAGTAAATACCTCGTTTAGGGAGCCTTCACATAGAAGTAACCAATAAAATTACAAGGTAAGGTTATCATAACAATGTTATTTTGATTTTTCTAAGAGAAAAAAAAATAAGAAACAATTTATTGCAAATCTTTGGAGCTCATAACTCAAAAACATACTTATATATAGGGTATATTTTTCTCACACATTTATTATTCTATTTTAGAGAGAAAGATATCATTGAAAAGAAGAATACAAATCCCACAATTTTTGGTACCAGAACTTAGACTTTCCTTTTTCTCTTTTTTTCATGACAATTTTACGTCTAGATGAAGAAAATGAAAAAAAAACTCATTAAAAAAAGGAAAAGGATGATAAAAAAATTGTCACACAGAATTTGAATTGTTCTCTTTATAAAGACGTTTTGATGGTAGGATTTTAAATACCTTTGGTGTCATATTAGTTGAATAAAATGTAAATGAATTGTTTTTTAAAAATCATGATTTTTGCTAATAAATCAATAAGTTTTGATTAAACAACCTAAAATTTTTATATGATGAAAGTATTATATATGTCTAAAACATTGTTATTCGTGACGATCATTGCACCCATTTTCCTACTAAAGACCCCCCAAGCAGGGACCAGTCGAGATGCCACAAGCATTGGGACCCAACCCAGAGCCTCACCATGGATGGATTTTTAATTTTTAGTATATAGGATCACCCATCGTTGTGATTCCATTTTTTATGTCTAGCATACAGGGTCACTCATCGTTTTGATTCCATTTTCTATGTCTAGCATACAGGATCACATATCCTTGCGATTCTCTTTTTTAATGTCTAGTATACAGAATCAACCACCATTGTGATTCAATTTCTTTCAAGTCTAGCATACGGGATCCCCCATAGCTGTGATTCCAACTTTTAAGTCTAGCATACAGGATCACCCATCGCTGTGTTTCCATTTCCTAAGTCTAGCATATAGGATCACCCATTGCTGTCATTCCATTTTTTTTTTGTATGTGTGTTTTTCTTTTGTACAGTATCACCCATCGCTGTGATTCCTGGCGAGTTTTATTTTATTTTTTTTTCTGGATGCTAGGCAACCCGAGAGTTTACGTGCCCACCCATTGACATATTCCATGTTTTTTCTAGTTAGGCTACTGTTCAATTATTTGAGAGGCTTGCTATTCAGTGATAATTCCTTTCCAAAAGGTATTTTTTACAGCCAATATGTATTCTGCCCAGCTCGATCTTTATCCTTTCTTCCATGAGACTCTTGCGTGGGGTAGAATGTCTTTCCTATCCATGTAATTTCTTGCACGGTCAACACCGTACCTTGAGCTGTTGAGTTTGGTCTGGTTTCTGTCTTCATAGGGAACTGGCAAAATGACGGCCTCTGTGATACGTGAATTTGCGCACTTTGCAGAACGACAGGGCTATGAGGGAGCCACACTGGGAAGGTATGTGCGGGAACTAACGATTGAAGCCAAGGCCCAGGGAAGAACAAAGCAAGAAAAGAAACGGTATACAAGATAAAGGGCGATAGCGCATGAATTAAAGACCTGGGAAATGGGCATTCGATTAGCGCTGCTTAAGGACGCGTCACCTCGACCCAATGGTGCCAAAATTTAGCAGGATAATCACAGGTAGGTCCAGTGCATTGAAGGAGTCACTAAGGAACTCCCTAAAGTGGAGTTGAAGGTAACCACACCCCAGCTCAGCAAGAGGTGCAGACAAGGGGTAGTGAGCAGTCTCAGACTTGAGGGCTACGACTTGCTCTTGGGTCAAGAGCCCAGGGAAGCCGTACAGCAAGTGTCCCTAAGGTGCTTGAAGGCAGCCAAACTGAAGCCCAAAACTGTGTGGATGCCATCTGCAGAGGGAGACGAATAACTATATGACATTGTCCTTGATGAGATAGCTTGGTTAAGTGAGGAGGGCCAGGAGTCTCCCTCTTACAGCCACAAGTCTGAGCCTCGTACCCCAGAATTCTCTTCATATGAAGCTGTGCTGCTTACCACCACTGGCGATAGAGCTATCCCAAACACCAGGGCAGAGATCTTAGAGGATGCAAGAAGAGGAGCACCCATCAGCCCAGATCCCCTAAGGAGCCTGACAGAACTTATCAGATTCCAGCTATGTACGAGATGCTGGAAAATTACAGGGCACCCGCCTACTCGAAAGAGGCCGATATAAATAATCTCTTTAAGGAGGATTTCCAGCTAAAGGATGAGGTGCCCCTCAAAATCACCTGAGGTTCTCAGAGTCCTGTTAAGGTCTTGTGCCAGAAAGTAGTTGTACCCGGTCATCTCCGGTTGTTAGTGTCATGCATGGTCCACGAGGGAGTGGGAGAACAATTTAGTGTAAGGTGTACTACCCAGCTGATCGCGCATCAGCTCTGGCTGGGCTTGCACGAGGATGTTAAGGCTTACGTAGCCTCCTGCCATCCTTGCCAAGTTGCTGGTGATTCAAAGCAGGTAGTGCCGAGGGCATCTGTCCAATTCATCCCACCCGAAAGTATTCCTTTCTCTGATGTATTGGTAGATGATCTTTGTCCCCTGGAGTGGAGTTTCCTACCATTAATGTTAAATTAATTCACATGTTATCTTGAAGCTGCTCATACTAGGTGTGATGATGCCAGACACACTGTCAGAGAACTGATACAATTCTTTTATAGGTTTGGCTTCCAAGCCACACTTCAGTTGGACAAGGGTTTCCACTTCATGGCAGAAGAGTCAAAACCTCTGACCACATTTGCAACTAATTTTTGGCTTCACCAGTGTCGAGGGATGCTGTTTGATTCTAGGACCACACCTAGCTGCTTCCAGAACCTAAAGAACAAGGTGCTAGTACGCAGGCCCAACTGTATGGTCCACTTAGACAGCATCATAAATTTATTCCAGACATGGGAAAAACCCCAAAATAAAGAGAATGAGCTCTTGGGCATGGGCTTATCTCTTATGCATTTTGGATTATATCATGCTGATCCTGAGTTCCCACTGACAGTCCAAATGGACCACAGCCTTATAACCTACTTGGCGCAGCTCCGTAAAAAGAATAAGCAGCTTATGAGGGGTGCATAAACCTCCAAAACTACAGTTGGAAGGTTGAGCGCATAAAGAGCTCAAATGATAAAGTAGCAGATGTGCTCTCCCGGCATTAGTGCTCAGTGCACAGTGCAATGTCCATAACACGTAGCCGTAGTCAGCAGATTAATCTATATTTTATAGAAAAAAATATTAATTCGCCCTTGGTGTCTTCCCAGGTAGATAACCTTGAGGAGCCATCTATGTATCATTTGGTTACATTTAATTTATTTTCATGAAATTATTTTATCATTTGCATGTTATGATCTGTAAATTAGCTTCAATTTTTCATGTGTACCACTGCACTATGTCACTTAACTTTAACTATTATTGCATTTTCCATTTTTGTTGTTGTTACATCAAAACTAGCATGTTTACTTCTAAGCGACACTTAATATCAAAATAAAGTAAAACTATGACCCAAGTTGCAGCTTAGAAATTAATCCATTATCCTGGTGAGACTCACTGAAGCAGGAGTCATTAAGGCTAGTGGCTTCAGACCTGGCTTGCAGAGTTCTTGTCCTGTTCTTGGATAAAATATCTCTTAGAATGGGGGGCTGTTATTTGTGATAGTCATTGTGCCAAAATACCACAAGCGTTGGGACTCTACCTAGAACCTCACCACCCGCCCACCCATCTACTCCCCTGAGGTCTTATTTCAGACATCTTCTAAAAGGAAGTGGACGCTCAGCGCCGCCATAAAGGGAGCCCGGGAAAAGTTGAGAGGAGGCCTATTGATAGGGGTGTTGCGTGACGAGACCAAGGCCAATGACCAATGCGACAGCGGTCAGGCTAATGACTCCCTCCGCCCATTTGGGGCCGAAAAGGGTTATCTCTATGTAGGAGCAGCTGGGAAGGTCTTCGCTGTTTAACCTTCAGGGAAGCAGCACCTGTAATAAGTTCTCCGCAAGGGTGGAGACAGACTCCTTTTATCAAGGTAAGGCATCTGAGTGAGAGCCTCATAACCTCATCATTCCTACCCAGCCTTCCATCTCCCTTCTTTATCACATCCCATCCTTACCTTTTATCCTTAACGAAAGATCCTACCTACAGAACCTTTATTATCCCATCTTTATATCCCAACCACGAGTACCATTTGCTCCTAACCTCAATTAATTTTCCCTGTAACAGTGTTAATTTCCATGTGATAGTGTCCTAAGTTTAAAGTTTTGCACTTGAATTTTATTTGCTTAAAAGTTATAATCACATGACTTTATCATGATCTCTACCTGTAGAAGTAAATTGCGTAAGTGATCGTTAATAGTTTAATTTATTTTCCCTTTCCAGCGAACGAGATTGTTTGCTGGAGTCGTCCACGGTCTGTCCAACTCTACGCGAAGCACCTTGTGACCTAGTTCAACAATAAGATCTCCCCTCGTTATGCTTCCCTTTATATCAAATTTTAGTTAAATAATATTGCAAATATATTCATTGTCTGTAATTATTATCTTGGTGCCGGTTGGTGACCATTTCATTTTTGTTCATGCCCAGAGTTCTTAAGCAAGGCAGGACTCACGCGGTGTAGCAACATATATAGATGTTACGTATTTTGAATGAATAGAATAAAAAAAATATTCAGGACTTAGCACACGGTCCCCTTGAATTATTTTTACTAGGAAAATGAAAGAGAGAGAGAGAGAGAGAGGAGAGAGAGAGAGAGAGAGAGAGAGAGAGAATTGCTGGTCCATAGTAAAATATGTAGTAAAGTTTCAATAATAATGTCATATTTGATACAATCGAACAAAGCTAGAGAATCTGGTATAGTAATAGGAAGGATATTAATAGGATTTATAGAATATCTAAAATGAGTCATAAACCTTACCTATATTATACAATGAGGCGTAGAAGCATCTTTTTACGTGTGTGTGTGTGGGTGGGGGGGGGGGGAGGGGATAAAAGTCACTTATGACGAAGGGAATGAGAATTTATCTACATTGAACCACCCTTAGATGAAATTTCCTGGCATCTGACTGGTGCTTGTACCAACCACGAAATCATGTTTTTTGGACGATTTTTATGTGACCAATTACAATTTGCAAAATATGAGAATGAGAACCTCATAAACAGAGAAGTACTATATAGACTTGATGATACTCAATTGGACATAAAAAAACAAGGTTTTTAATACCTTTTAATTATCTAAATTATATATATATATATATATATATTGCATATACATACATATATATATATATATATATATGTATATATATATATGTATATATATATATATATATACATATATATATATATATGTATATATATATATATAAATATATATATATATATGTATGTATATATATATATATATATACATATATATATATATATATATGTATACATATATATATATATATATATATAAATATATATATATATATATATATTTATATATACATGTGAATATATATATATATATATATATTAATTTATTTATGTAAATATATATATATATATATATATAATGACCAGGCGCTGAACTGGTGGCGCTGAATCGGCGGTGCTGAGCTGGCGGCGCTGAATAGTACCTAACCCTTCATGGAGGGCATCTTAGGGGACCTGCTTCCCTACATATGTTAAGTGGACAACATATTTTTGTTCTTTGGGGTCAAAGAAGAACACCTCTATCACGTACATATCATTCTCGACCTCCTAAAACAGAAAGGTCTTGTAGTCCATTATGACAAGTGTTCCTTTGGCGCTAACGAAGTATCATTTCTAGGACACTGCTTCATTCTTGAAGGCACCCACCCCCTCCTTGAGATGGTAGCAGCTGTATATACACTGCAAGAATTCAAGGGCATGATGAACTATTATCACCGGTTCCTGACAGTCATCACCGCTGCTCAAGCCTCCTTTAAAGCAAAAGACCTGAAGTGGGATCCCCTCAAGAAGCAGCCTTCTGCAACTGCTGCTGCTCTCACTGTTACTGCGCCATATTCCCCTCTCCTTCTCCCCACCAATGCCAGTGACATCACTATAGATGCAGTATTAGAGTAGGTAGTCAATGGTTTGCCCTGCCCAATGGCCTTCTTCAGTAGAAAATTATACAAGCCAGAATCTTACTACTCTACCTTCATATGCAAATTGCTAGCTTCGCATTTGGTTGTCCACCACTTTCGCTACTACCTAATTAGTACACATTTCTTCATTCCCCAGACAACTTTCTTCTGCAGCATACCTTCACTCAACAGGCTAATAAATGGTCTGCCCATGAACGCTGACATCTGTCCCCCGTGGCTGAATACAACTGCTCCCTTCAACACGTCCCTTGTAAAATTAATCCCGTTGATAATGCCTTGTTGAGAAAATCATTGGCCACCGTTCACCTAGGATTGGATTACAGTGCGATGTCAGAAGGTCAATGAAAATATCCAGAATACCAAGCATGTAGGACATCGTGCACATCCCTCTATTAGAGTTGCCTATGGATACTCTAATGCCACCATCCTCTCAGAAGTAAGAACCAGTGGACCACAATAATGGATACCTGCTTCCATGCGCCGTCAGGTGTTTGATTTCATCCGTGGCATCTCACATCACTTATGCCAATCTACTGCACCGCTACTGAAGAAAAAGTCCACTAGGCACGTCATTACTAAGGATGTTAACAAACGGTTACGCGCCTGTACCTCATTCCAAACTTCATAAGTACATCAACACACGGATTCAGGAGTGGTCACCTATCCTCCACTTCAACATCCTTTTCCCCCACATTTTTGTTGATATATTGGGCATCTTACCCCCACCACAAGGACATTGTTGCCTGAAGCCATTCCCATGTAAATTGTTATGTCCACCACATGTACATCAGCCTTACTCTCATGGTGGATAGTGAGATTTGGTATCCCTGAGTATATTCATTTTGACAGGATTATCGCTTTCACCTTTTAACTGTTGGCATCATTAGCAAAATTCTCGGTCATCACCCTACATCAGACAACCTTCTAAAAGCTTGTTTACATCAGAATGTCTGAACATTTTCATTGCACCCTCAAAGCAGCTTTGATGTCCTGCGGCAATGACTCCAACTGGTTTTATCAGCTTCACTGTGGTCTCTTGGCACAAAGGACCATTCCTAAAGACTCTCTGGATATCTCAGCAGCTGAAATGGTGTATGGTAGCACTTAAGTTACCTATGCCAATTTTATTTCTATCCACAATCTCCTCCAACAATTTCCAGCACCTATGTCACCCTTTGAGAAAATTTACTCCATGCCGTCAGACTTAGAATCCCCAGTGAAATAACACATATGTACAGATTTGCACTTTGCTTTGTACAATTTCCTGTGCACAGACACTAGCAGGCTACTGCTATTGCCCCCTAACACGGGCCCTTTCCTTGTGATTCATCACATACCGAATACTTTCTTAATTATCATTCACAGCAAATAAAACTGAGTCAGCATTCATCATCTGAAACTTGCGTATCTCCTGTAAGATGACCACAATACAATGGGTCTGTCAAAAGCAGGGCACCCTATTTCACATATATATCTTTTTAAGGGAGAACCAATTACTGCATGTGTTTTATTCAATCTTGTACACTATACATTATTGCCTTTCTTTTATTTCTCTCTCCTCCCTCCACTGATAACGGAGTCAATTTAAGCTTGGCTTTGCAATTATTAGTCAGTTTAAAGTTTTTTTAGATTCTTGCTTGGAACTTGTTGTATATAAACTGATTATCTATTGTGTATAGGTTACTTGCATTGACTTGGAATAACTTTTTTTCAGTTAAGAGGTGCTGCATGAAGAGTGTATGCTTCATCTGGAAATGAATACAACTTCACCATACAAGAATCCCCTTCTGGTATAACCCATTTTAGCTTTTCAAAGTATTAAGAGCGCAGTTAGTTCCCGCTTACTTAATCATAATGTTTAACACTACACAATATTCTAGAAGCTTTGTTCCAGTTGAGACTAGTGTGCCGATGTTTACATATAAATTACTTTTTATTATCCAAAATTGTGCTTCGGTTGTTATCACTTGCCTCGTCTAGCACTAGTGAGGAAATAACAGGTGATGTAAAGGTGATTTCGTATACAGATTATATTTTTGTGGTCTGTCGCAGCTTGGTGTTCAAATGGTAGAGACCAGTTTTGTGAAAAACTTTATTTTCATTTGCCAAATGCTGTACAATGTATTGATGGGTTACGGAGTTCTTATGGTGGCACTTCGGTATATATGATTTCAATAGAAGTTTTGTAAATTGAGTTTTGTATTTACTAGGGAACTGTGTATTTGTTTTAGTTTAGTTTGGATTTTAGATTGTGTTAATGTTTATTCCTCAAGTGACATGGCCTTCCATACCAGTTTAAAGTACCATGTGTAAGTGCTACTTTGACATTTCCCTTGAGTTATTATGTTAATGTATTTATAAGATTTCCTTATTTTCATGTTCAATTTCTTTTTGTTAGTTTTACTGGTTTTACAACTATATTTATGGATTAGTAGAATAAACCGTGTTAACGAAAACGCAAGACTTATTTACTTTCTACACATTCGTCAGATGTCTAGCCTTGAACCTTATGTCCGTCATAGTAAAACAAAGCCCTCTTGTGTTGAGATCTGCAAAATAAATACTTCCCAATAGGAAGCGCAAAAAGAAATGGAAGGAGCTGCATAGAGATTGGTCTCTCATTTGGATAATGTGCTTCAGAGTTTTTGCGCATCAATAACTACAATTGCAGGTTTGCCACCAATTCAAGGTATACTGTATTCTTATTTTGTTATAACTATTTACAGACTATGTTCCCCACAGATTCTAGGCGTATTACCAGAAAAGTCAAACTATCAGTTGTATAATTTAAGAACTTTTATTTTATAATGTAATCATTTTGACTATGTATATGTATATCTCTGTATTCAGTGTATAACGTATTTGTAAAGATATTTCTAAGCTCACAGTGTGAAGTAAACGTGAGTGATAAGGAGGGTAAACCCGTTAGGCAACTGACATTGACTGGAAAGGCAATTTAGTTAGTAATTGCCTATTGTAGAAAAAATGTTGCTAACGCAGCCAGTATGTGGGATAGAGGTTTGGCCAATGCAGTTATCATATCTCGAAGTAGAACTAGATTCCGGAATTGCTATTTATAATCGCAGTAGAGTGGTTCTGGGAGAAGAGTTAAAAGCCCAAACTGAATCAATGGTTGAACAAATCAATAATCTTATTTCGAACGTTGGTTCTTTTGGCAAAAGCTAAGTAGAGAGTATGCCTAAAGTCAAGCCTAATGGTTCGAACAAGCGGTCTTGTAGGAGGTCTAGGAATTCAAATGTACATTCTTTGATGATGGCTGAGGCTGTAGTTGAGGGAGCAGAATTAAAAACTCAGTTAAAGGTTGTGGATGCAGCATCCAAGGTCCAAGGTGAGTTACAGAAATTGCGGTTGGAACAGAAATTGGCTGTTGTAGATTGTAAGATGGACGCGCTTCAGAAATGAGAAGGCTTTGGTTGTAGTATTAAGTCGAATTGGTTGGTGGATAAGTCTGTGAAGCACCAACAAATCGATACTTTTTTAGGAACATTGCCCAATTTGTATAATTATGAGATAAAAACTCCCCATCCGTAACTCAGTGTGGGGACACAGGTGTAAAACATAGGATTTCTTTAGTTCAACAGTTGCCAAATGTAGCGGTTACAGATGGTTTCCACCAAGCTACTGTCACTGCCCCTATTGCTTCGTTTGCACAACACAGAGTTTCTTCTTTTAATCCTGGTAAAGGAAGTGATATACCATAGGTCTCAAAAGGTTGATACATCGATCAACCCAGGTATTGATTCATCATCAATGTTTCAAAATCGATGTCAGTCTAAACCTAGGTTAGAACCCCCAGTTAATCCCCCCAGTTATTACAAACAAGAATTGGATTGTGACTATGAGTTAAGTCTAGATACCCGGTTTCAGAGCCGTCAATTTTTACAGATGTCCTCAAATACGCTGAATGGAAGAGTTCCATTTTTGCTTTGATCGAGAAGCCTTGGTGTCATCTTGTGAAAAAAAAATCAACTATTTAAAGAAAGGTAGGTAGTAGATTGGCCAGGGCACCAGCCACCCGTTGAGATACTACCACTAGAGAGTTATTGGATCCTTTGACTGGCCAGACAGTAATGCATTGGATCCCTCTCTCTGGTTACGGCTTATTTTTTCTTTGCCTACACTTATACAGATTAGTCTTGCCTATTCTTTACATGTTATTGTCTTTCCTCATACACCTGACAACAATCAGATACTAAACGCTTCTTCACCAAGGGTTATTTGCTGTACTGCAATTGTTCAGTGTACTTTCCTCTTGGTAAGGAAGAAGAGACTTTAGCTATGGTAGGCAGCTCTTCTAGGAGAAGGACACTCCAAAATTAGACCAATGTTCTCTAGTTGTGGGTAGTGCCATAGCCTCTGTACCATGGTCTTCCACTGTCTTGGGTTAGAGTTCTCTTGCTTGAGGGTACACTCGGGTATACTATTCTATCTTATTATTTTTCTTATTATTCCTCTTGTTTTCTAAATGGTTTTTTAGGCAGGCTTGATAAAAGGACCATAGATGCCTGGTGGTTTATCAAGAGGTTGTCTTTTCCTTTTCTGATTCTTTTTCTTCTCAAAACCACCCTTACTGTCCTCCCTTCAGTTGAAGTGGCTATCCTGAAGAGTATTTAGCCTTGCATGGTGTATCGGCTCCTTCATGTTGGGCAGTTTTTCCGACTTTTTACTATAGTCTATGGGTATCATCAATCATTTTACTTATAATTCTGTACATATTGTTTTTGTTATAATTCTTATTAATATAGTTTTTAAGTATGATGTCTCTTTTTTTATTTCTATTATTATGCTGTCTGGAGACATTAAGCGAAATCTGGGACCAGTACGTCCTAGATTTCGTCAATCTCATCTTCTGTATTGCAGTATTCGTGGTCTTCATGCAAATATTCTAGACCTTACAATGGCGTCCAGACAGTATGATATTCGTTTGTTCTCAGAAACTTTGGTTTCTAATATGAGACACTCATCTGAGATCCTTATAACTGGTCTTAAGAAGCCAATAATGTTGAAACGTGATGCCATCCCTAGTGCCAGGGGAATGGCAGTGTATATTAGGACTGAGTACTCTGCTTCTCATAAGTCCTGCTATCAATGTGGATGTCATGAGATTCAAGTAATAGAAGTTTGTGGCAGGTATAACAACTTTTTTTTTTTTTTTTGATCTACTGGAATCCAGACATGGATGATTCTATTTTGATTGTCTTCTTACCATTATGGCTAAGATACAAGAAGATGATAGAAAGGCTTCTTTTGTCTTTGTTGGTGATTTTAATGCTCACCATAGGGAGTGGTTAAGTTCTCTCTCTCTCCTACCGATCGTCATGGCTTAAGAGCTTTAGTCTTTGCCTCTGAATCAGGCTGTGAGCAAATCATAAATGAAGCTACTCACAGGTCTGGTAATTGTTTGGACCTCATATACACTGACTCCCCTGGTGTTATAACTAGTAAGGTTGGTTCTCCAGTTGGGACATCTGATCATGCCTTGATTTCATTAGTAGTGAAGACTGACCAGCCTGTCCCTGATGTATCATTCTCTTATAAAATTCATATGAAATCCCAAGCAGAATCTAGTCAACATAATTGATAGGCGTATCCCTTCTCGTGTGCTAAGGTACCGAGTGAAGGACAAACCGTGGTTCAATGATGATTGTAGACGTGCTTATTTGGAGAAGCCGGAGGACTATCATCTTTGGAAGAGTAACAGATTAGATCTGACCTGGAATAACTATACTCAGCTTCAAGCTTTTGCTCAGAGAGTTTATGCCTCAACTGAAAAGGAGTACAATTTAACCATAAAAGAAACCCTTTCTGGTACACCTCAGGAACATAAATGGTGGTCTACCCTTAAATCTGCACTCTTTGGTGTAGATGCAACAGTTCCTCCTTTACTTAAACCTGATGGCTCAGTCACTCACTGTCCAAAGGAAAAGGCAACCCTTTTAGCTGATGTTTTTGACAGTAAACAGAGTAATGAAAAACTTGAACTTTCTCATTCCTGTTTTCCTGAGGCTAAACTAACTAGTTTAGCTTTTCGACCTCGTGAAATTAAAGCTCTGTTGATGGACCTTGATGCTTGTGGAGGTGTAAACCCAAATGGTATTTTTCCTTTGTTTTTTATAAAGACAGCAGATTTCTTAGCTCCAAAGATATCTGTTATTTTGCGCAAGTTAGGAAGAAGAGGAGCTTTTAGCACTTGTTGGAGAATTAGTAATGTTACTCCTCTATGTAAATGTGTTTGTGGTAGCTCAAGTTCACTGATTACCGCCCAATTTCCATAACTCCCATATTATCTAAAGTTTTTGAACGTCTTCTGGCAAAACGTCTTAATAGGTTTCCTGAAGATAATCATCTATTCCCTAGTTTGCAATTTGTTTTTGTAAAGGCCTTGGAGCATGTGATGCCCTTCTTACAATCTACAATGCTGTACAAAAATCCCTCTATTGTGGTCAGGAAGTTCGAATGATTGGCATTGATTTTAGTGCTGCCTTTGATCGTGCTAATCATGAGGCCCTTCTTTTCAAACTCAAACAGTTGGGAGTGGGTGGGTCGTTAAACGTCATAGCATTATTATTGATTTTTTGAGTAATAGATATCAAAGAGTTGTTGTTGATGGGCACCAGAGTGAGTATAGGAATGTGATATCCGGTGTTCCACAGGGTAGTGTTCTTGGCCCATTACTTTTCATACTATATACACATGACATGCGGTTTGGCCTAGAAAGCAAGCTTGTTGCATATGCAGATGATGCTACTCTCTTTGCATCAATTCCATCCCCTGAATGTAGATCTGGGGTTGGTGAATCCCTTAATAGAGGTTTAGCTAAAATTAGTGCATGGTGCATATTATGTAGTATGAAATTGAATCCTAAAAAACTCAAAGTATGATTGTACGTAGGTGAAGGACGGTGCCTCCTCAGTATTGATAATGTTTCTTTAAATTTGTATGACTCTTTTAAATTTTAGGTGTGATCATTGACAGCAAATTTACTTTTGAGAAACACATTAGGTCTGTGTCTTCTTCAATTGCACAAAAAATTGGCTTATTGAGAAAGTCTTTTCAGATTTTTGTTGATCAATCTATTCTGAAGAAGTGTTTTAATTCTTCCATTCTACTTTGTTTTGTGTATTGTTCTCCTGCCTGGTCTTCAGCTGCTGATTCTCATCTTAATTTGTTGGACAGAAACTCACAGTCTATTAAATTTCTTATTCCTGTCTCCAGATATTAATCTTTGGCACCGTCGTTCAATTAGTATATTATGTATGTTGAATAAGATTTTCATAACTCTGACCATCCTTTACATTCAGATCTCCCTGGACAATTTTATCCTGTTCGTAATACTAGGCATGCAGTTAATTCTAATAGCCAGGCCTTCTCCATCATGAGGCTCAATACTACGCAGTACTCAAGAAGTTTTATTCAGTTGTTACCAAGTTGTGGAATTATATTCCTAATCGGGTAGTTGAATCAGTAGAACTTCAAAAGTTCAAAGCTGGAGCGGAGGCGTTTTTGTTGACCAGGCGGACATGAGTCTTTTTATAGTTTATGTATGACAGATTTGTTTTTGACGTTGTTAATAGTTTATATATGACATATCTGTTTTGACGTTGTTACTTTTATTTTAATTATTTATTGTTAATTTGTTCTCATCATTTACTTATTTCCTTATTTCCTTTCCTCACTGGGCTATTTTACCCTATTGGAGCCCCTGGGCTCATATAATAATAATAATAATAATAATAATAATAATAATAATAATAATATGTCGGAGGTGAATGCATTGAAGGTTTTTTGTATATTTAGTCACATGATTCCTATGTGGAAGCCATGAACTTATGGAAGGACAAGTATGGGAACCCTTATGCAATCTCAATGGCATTTAGAAATAGAATAGTGTCCTGGAATAAGATATCAGGAAAGGACAATGCTGGTCTGCGAATGTTCTCGGATTTTCTGAAGCTAGGCTTGTCAGCTTCAAAGTGTCATGGTAACCTTGCTGTCTTGAATGATGCAAAAGAAAACCAGATGTTCCGTATTCTGCCAGATTGGATTATAAATCGTTGGCCTCCTATAATAACACAGAGTATGAGGGAGAAAAATGTTTTTTCATTCGTTTAGTGACTTTGTTGGTTTTCTGTCAAAAGAAATTGATATTGGATGTAATCCTATTACCTCATATTAGTCTTTGAAGAATATTGCATTAAGTGACAAAGGGAAAGATAATGTGAATGCCTCAAAAACCTTCTATTCGAGTTTATCTGAGCATTCAAGGTCTAATTGTAGTGACAGTGTTCTGCAGTGAAGCTCACTATCTAGATTTGTGTCCTAAGCTCAGAGAAAAGGTCTATGGTGAGAGAAGTGAGCTTGTGTTCGAGAAGAAACTTTGCTTTGGGTGCTTACATCAAGGTCATGTTACTAAGGATTGTCAATGCAAATTATATTGTCAAGACTGTGAGAAGAGACATCAAACTGAGTTGCATAATAGTGAGGAGACATCTGTCGATTTTAAGAAAAATAATGATTTGTGCGTTGATGCACTAGTCTTCAAGCCAATGTGTTCTCAAAGTTATTTGAGTTGTCGTCATGGACAAAAGTTTAATTCAATTATTGTTTCAATGTGGTTAGCTCATGAATCAGACATTAATCATGAAGTTTTGGTATATTGTTTGCTGGACAGTCAAAGTAACTCCACGTTTGTTTTAGAGAAAACTGCCCAACAGTTGATTGTTAGTAGCCCTAGGATAAATTTGTTGTTGAGTACAATGTTGGTTGAGGAAAAACTGGTTGAGTTCAAAGATTGGTGGCTTACATGTCAGAAGTTTCGATGGTAACAGTTGTTTGAGTCTACCAGCAGTATATACTCATAAGATTATGTCAGCTAATCGCAATCATATATCTTCACTAAATATGGTTAATGTTGGTGTAGGATACAGTACTTAGCTCAAGTATTTTGGGCTCGTTTCATGAGCAAGTATCTGTCGCTATTACAGAAGCATCAAAAATCGAATACTCAACGTCGAAATTTGTCTTTATGTGATATTTTAATCATTAAGGAGGATAATTCACCTGGAGATTGTTGGCCATTAGCTTGTGTTGTAGAGTTATTTGCATCCACTGATGGTTTAGTATGCAATATCAAGTTACAAATGGGTACTAGCAAGTTGGATAAGGGTGGAAAACGTTTGAGTAGCCTATCCTATCTAACTAAGCCAATTCAAAAGGCAGTATTGATTGA
>NC_090741.1:127925410-127932910 GCF_036898095.1 Palaemon carinicauda | reverse complement strand
CCTGTTCCTTTCCTTACTTTGTAAAATATTACACATATATCATAACTCTCAATATACTTTTATTGTAATGTTTGGACGATAGTAACTACCCATTGCAATAACCATACAACGAATACGGATAGAGAGAGAGAGAGAGAGAGAGAGAGAGAGAGAGAGAGAGAGAGAGAGAGAGATGTGATCAAAGTCCTTTAATAACCTTTTCTTTCATGGCGCTTAAATATTAGCCCTCAATTATTACTGCACTCATTTGTCGATGCTCATTTATCTTGCGCTCAATCATCACTGAACCGGGCAAACAAACATAAAGTCATTGAATTTACCCAACTCCAGCATACGCCACAAACAGCAGGTCATGACAAAAACATGAATAAGTGTTCTCGAAACAAACAATTTTCATGTTCTGACCATGAACTTTGTTGACTTCCACAGTAATCTAAATTTCATAGAAAATATTAGGCGTTTAAAACTGAACGGTGAATCAGGTGGAGTAAGAAGGGTGCTTGGAATAAATACAGTTTTTCATTAAAATTTACCATTTATCATTATTGCTTCAATAACATTTGCCATCATTGTTACAACTGACAATTCTTTTCCATTGCACGACCTCGGTGTCTCTCAATTTCTTAATAACATTATATGAGATCCAGGCATTAGAGTTTAGGCGAAGTAAGTATATTGGTAGTCTTGGTGGATTGAGAGAACTCACGAATTCGATGGGATATTGCACAGCCTCTTCACCAATCAAAAGATGAATAAGTAGTCTCTGAGGCTGAAAATTCATCGAAATGTTCAAAATGTTTACGGGGTAATATTTAGAGGCAGGTATGGTTCCATCTTTGATTTGGTAATAATCATTATGATTAGTTGAAATGTTAGGATAAACACTTGCCTCCATTATTTATAAGAACAACAAGTACGGGTGACCTTAGCATCGTCATCAAGTTTGATCTTACCAATGCCAATCTTTTATAGCAATGAAAGAAAATCTTATTTTCAATCTAATAATAATCTCATTAGAAATAAATCAATTGAAATCTTGTCTCCATCCAATCACAAAATATACTATAAATTACTTGGCCTTACATTTCTATTTCTATTTCTATTTCTATCACTTTATGGGTGACGGACATCAGGCTATCTTTTCCCAATGATTTGTCTCTGTTGATGCCCTTTAAGGCTTTATTTCTTTTTACTGTTACTTTTGGTACTGGCTTAGTAGTTTCGTTATTTCTATTAGCAATTTTGTATCTTATATCACTACTGTATAGCATTGTATAGAAATCCTCTACATTTTCTATTAATCTGTTTCTTTCTTGATATATCCATTTTCATCCATTACCATCATACTTTTTTTTATTTCAGATTTTATATTTCTTTTCTTAAAATCGTCTTCTTTCCCTCTTAAAATTCGACAAATTTTACCTCTCCTCAACTCGCCTGACTTTCATTTGTTTAAAACTGTTACATCTGTAACCGAATTAACTTTTTCACTGAGGGGGAAATCTGTATCGATTTTCCTCTT
This sequence comes from Palaemon carinicauda, assembly GCF_036898095.1. Classification (NCBI taxonomy): domain Eukaryota; kingdom Metazoa; phylum Arthropoda; class Malacostraca; order Decapoda; family Palaemonidae; genus Palaemon; species Palaemon carinicauda. The sequence continues at coordinate 127,931,388 of NC_090741.1, read as the reverse complement.
TAGGTTTGTGTTCCTTTACGTCGATTCACTATGTTATTTCTTTATTTTGTAATAAAAAAAAAAAATGTTCATGACTATTACCCCCCCCCCCCCAATTTTTTTAGCAAATTTAACAAGCATGTCTTCTAGGATGTTTCAGGTGCCAACTACAAACTTGTACACAACTGAGTCCCCTCTTCTATTTGAACTTACTTTACATAGAAATCATCTAAATCTGCCTAGCTAAAATAAATTAACTATAGTTCAACCATATCATGTTTGGATTTTTGTGACGTTTTTCTTTGCAAGTCGCTATATATAAGCTCGATGATTTTTTATAAAGTTTAGTTGCACCAATTCCGCCTTTATGTTATAGCCTAATTGCTCGCTCGCACAATATGATCTCAGAAGCAAGTCTAGAAAAAACGGAAAATTACTTATTTCCGGGATCCATTCTGAATGGTGCGTGGTTATGCCCACCTTAGCGATCAATTATAAGGCTGAACTTCTCCAACTGTGATTATTAGGAATGTTAGAAATAGCATCTGTAAAATTCTGTCCCTTCTTGACAACACTGAAAACTTCTCAAGGCCAAATCTAGATTCCGCAAGATATACAGGCACTAATTAAATTAGGATAATTCATTCTTCTAATTTCTACTTTCATGAAGGGATTCTTTCTCAATACCATCACATACTTATCCTTTCATTGGTAATATTTTTATGTTCATATAAGTAACTTAATTACGTAAAAACAAATTTGGAATTATCAAACACAGGAATAGGACAACCTAATTTGTGTACTCGTACTTCTATCAAATTCGTAAAAAAAAAACCATAATTTGACAAGCTTTGTGTAAAGGAATATACTATTGTGTACCAACCGTGTGTAACATGATCATAAATAGTAACGACATTAAATTTTTAGTATGTATTATGCTTGTATCTTCGCTCTCTCCTCGCACTGAGAAGAACCAGAAATAACATGTCTGTTTTTCTCACCGTTAACTGTTAACCGGTGAGCTTTTCGGTTGAACATGAAATTGCCTGTTATGTTTTGCATGCCCTTTTTGCCTGGGGTTTATGTATATATAAACGAGTGTTCTGTAATAAATTTTACTTAGTTGCTTTCATCCTGCCTTTGAGTCACAACCTTCTCTCGGCCCGTCACATTGATGATCCCGGAAGTCGATTCGCTCCTCCGGCCTTCCAACCCCACTTGCCCCTCCGTCATTGGTACTATGGCGACTCCATGGAAGCTGGCGCTGCCACACTGAAACTTTCGTCGTTCGCCAGCAGAGGCGTTTGGTTGGTTTCAGCGCGCAGAGGTCCAGTTTCGCATCAAGGGCGTGACTCGCTCAACCACCAAAGCAGATTATGTTCTCGCGGCGATACCCGAGGACACCTTCCCGGAAATATCGAACTGGCTTTGTGAACAAGGAGACACCCCAATAACGTATGACGTCCTAAAAACATATTTTCTGCAGCAGTACTCGCCGTCGCCAGCCGTCCATATAGTAAAGCTTTTTCAGCTCTCTCAACAACCGTTGGGGGACCAAAGGGCTTTGCTCGCCATCAGGGAAATGACCAGTATAGCTCGCCTACAACCTGCTGCAGAGGTGAGGTGATCCTACTTCATGCCCTTTGGATACGCTGTTTACCCGAACCTGTACGCGCTGCCATAACCGATGTCGATATTTTACCCGTAAAGGACTTGATGACCAAAGCCGATTCCCTTATGGACAGCCACTTCACGACCTTCAAGACCTCCATCAACGCCTCCACTCCTGACAAAGCGCACGCCTATTCAACATCAACCAAAGCTGACGTGAATGCCGTAGGACGTACACGCCGGCCCCCGTGACGTGCCAAAGCAGTGGCAAAGCCGCCCACCACCCACCACTCGCTCGCGCCCCAACCAACGACTTCTACAACCACTCACTGCCTCCCATAGGCCGCAGTTTTGTTACTACTACAACAGATTCGGGGCAGCCGCGAAGAAATGTGCCTAGGATTGTCAGTGGCCAAAAAACGTGTAAGTAGGCCATCGCTCGTGGCGTTGGCCTCCCGTGTTTCTAATCTTTTCTTTTCACATGATGCAGGAACGAGCGTGCGATTTTTGGTAGACACGGGTGCTTGTCGTTCTCTTTTGCCAAGGGAACTCTTCAGGACACGACGTAGTCTCTCTATCTGCCGACATCTGCCTGGTAGCTGCCAATGGATCTGCGATACCCACCTACGGTTACGATAGCCCCACATTATCGTTTGGAATTAGTAAATTTAATTGGAAGTGTCTTGTTGCTGACGTCTCATTGCCAATCCTCGGTGCAGATTTCCTCTCTCATTTCCACCTTGTGGTCGATGTCGCTCAACGAGGATTGGTCAACTCAGACTTGTACTTGTCGACACCTCTTCAACCCGCTCTCCACATCAGCGCACCCACGGATGCCTATGCCCACCTCCTCACGTCGTACCCGGAAGTTTTCCGTCCAGAACTTTGCCAAACGCCCACAGCTCCTGTCAAGCGCAGTATTTATCCCCACATCAAGACGACGGGACCACCAGTGTTCGCAAAATTTAGACGTCTGTCACCGGAATGATTGGCACCCGGCAAACAGACGTTCACCGAAATGTAGGAAATGGGCCTTTGCCAAATGGCCTCCAGCCCATGCTCGTCACCCTTACACATCGTTCTGAAGAAAAGATGGCTCACTCCTTCCGTGCGGGGATTAAAGGCGCCTGAACATGCAGACAGAACCGGATCACAACCCCCTTGCAAACATTGCCGACGTGACCTCCTACCTGCAAAAAGAGAAGGTGTTCACCACGTTCGACCTCCTGAAGGGGTATTATCAGGTACCTATGAATCCAGAAGATATCCCCGAGACCCCAATCACCATTCCGTTTGGTACATACACTGTCCATTCCTCCTGTTTTGGCCTTCGTAATGCTGGGGCCACTTTTCAACGTCTCATGGATGGCATCTATGGGGACCTCCCCTTCTGTATATGTTATGCGGACAACATGCTTGTGTTCTCTTCCTCAAAAGAGGAACACCTCTGTCACCTGCTCATCGTGCTCGACCGCCTGCAACAAAACGACCTTGTAGTCCGGTACAACAAGTGTACCTCTGGCGCCAACAAAGTGTTGTTCTTAGGGCACCGCATAACTCCTGAAGGAGTTCATCCCCTCCCTGAGAAGGTAGCAGCCGTTCAGAACTTCCCCACACCTTCGACCGTCAAAGCTCTGCAGGAATTCTTGGGCATGATCAACTATTATCACTGTTTTCTTCCAGCAATCTCCGCCACTCATGCTTCCCTTTACGCCTCCCTCAAGGGTAAGCCAAAGGACCTGAAGTGGGGTCCCCTTTAAGAAGCGTCCTTCTGCAATGAAAAGAAGGCCCTATCAACCGCTGCAGCTCTTACTTTTCCTACCCCATATGCCCCTCTCCTTCTCTCCACCAATGCCAGCGACGTCGCTATTGGTGCAGTACTCGAACAGGTGGTCAACGGCTCGCCCAGCCCATTGGCCTTCTTCAGAAGAAAACTGTCCAAGGTTGAATCAGGTTATTCTACTTTCGATCGCGAATTGCTGGCGGTGCACTTGGCTGCCCGTCACTTTCCCCCATTTCTTAGAAGGTACACCCTTCATCATTCCCACAGACCACATGCCCCTGGTGCACGCCTTCACTCGACAGTTTGATGCCTGGTCCGCCCGTCAACGCCGACATCCCTCCGCCATGGCTGAATACAATTGCACCCTTCAATACGTACCTGGGAAATGAATCCCATTGCCGATGCCCTGTCAAGAAACATGTTGGCTGCCGTTCAACTGGGATTGGATTTCTACGCCTTGGCTGAAGCCCAACGAAAGCATCCAGAGTATAGAGCATGTATGACATCCTGCAAATCCCTCCGTGTGAAAGACATCCCAGTGATGACTCCAACACCACCCTCCTCTGTGACGTCAGTACTAGTAGATCGTAACCTTGGATTCCTGCTCCCATGCGCCGGCAGGTGTTTGATTTCATTCACGGCCTTTTACATCCCTCGTGCCGTTCTACTGCACAGCTGCTGAAGACGAAGTTCATTTGGCACGGCATTTCTAAGGATGCTAAGGATTGGGTCCGTGTCTGTACTTTTTGCCTAACTTTCAAAGTACATCGACACACGGATTCAGGAGTGGGCACCTTTCCTCAACCTCAGCGTCGTTTCGCCCACATTCACGTCGATGTTGTAGGCCCCCTACCCACATCACAAGGACATCGTTACCTGTTTACCGTCATCGACCGCTCCACTCGTTGGCCTGAAGACATTCCCATGGAAACTGCAACGTCTGCGTCATGTACATCTGCCTTACTCTCAGGATGGATTGCAAGATTTGGTATCCCTGAGCATATTACTTCTGACAGGGGTACCACTTTCACATCTCAATTGTGGACATCATTAGCGAATCTCCTGGGCATCGCCCTACATCAGACAACTGCCTACAACCCCGCTGCCAATGGAATGGTTGAATGTTTTCATCGCACCTTCAAAACAGCTTTGATGTCCCGCTGCAAGGATTCCAACTGGTTTACTCATCTGCCCTGGGTCCTCCTGGGACTAAGGACCACTCCTAAAGACGCCCTCGACGTCTCGGCAGCTGAAATTGTGTGTGGCGACCCGCTGGTCGTCCCTGCCGAATTATTTCTTTCTGCAAGCTCCTCCGACAACCTCCAGCTCATGTGCCGCCAGACTTACAAGCCCCCAGCAAAGTATCACATACTGACAGACTTGCACTCTGCAACGCACGTCTTCCTCCGCAACGACACTAGCAAGCCACCGCTGACGCCCCCTTACATGGGCCGTTTCCTTGTGATCCGACGCAGTCCGAAAGCATTCCTACTAAACATTCGTGGCAAAGAAGGCTGGGTCTCCATTGATTGTCTAAAACCTGCTTATCTTCTGCCAGATGACCCGCCTACAGTTCACCTCTCTAGATCAGGGTACCCTATTTAACATGTACAGTATGTCATTTTTAGGGGGGGGGGGTCGGGGGCATATACCAACCGTGTGTCACACTATCGGACATAGTAACGACATTTCATTTTTTGTATGTATTATGCTTGTATCTTCGCTCTCCCCTCTCACTGATAAGAACCTGAAATAACATGTCTGACCGTTAACTGTTAACAGGTGAGCTTTTCGGTTGAACATGAAAATGCCTGTTAAGTTTTGTATGCCCTTTTTGCCTGGGGTTTATGTATATATAAACAAGTGTTTTGTAATAAAGTTTACTTAATTGCTTTTATCCTGCCTTTGAGTCACAACCTTCTCTCGGCCCGCCACAATTGTTTTGTCTTATTGTTAAATGATTTGTTTGGTAATATTACTAGTGAATCAATATGTAAAGTATACTACTAGTACTACAATACTACTATTACTGCTGCTGCTGCTGGTGTTGATGGTGGGGGTTATTTGTTAATAACCCCCTATTAGTTAAGATTCACAATATCGTTAGCTCTTCCAATTACTTGCCGAAATACATAAGAATTAACAAAAAAGACACATTTGTTTTCTCCCCTTTTACTGTCAGGATTTTGATGAGCAGCAATTGCTCGGACCCTCTCTTTCTGCTCTGAAAATCACTGTCGAAGGAAGTGTCTGTTCCCCCTTTTCTATTTTACGATTTAGACATCAACTATCTCCCCTTTTGGTCAACGCAAAGTCAGTTAATATATATCGAATTTTTTACTTAATCATTTGATTTTCTGTCGTCACAACAATTAACTTTACTGCTTGAATTTATGTACTCATACAATAAATATCTCGTACTTCTAATTACTGAATTTTTTTTTTTTTAAATTCTTGTACTTATTTAGTTAATATTCTGATGTTTAAACGTTTCGTTCTTATCAAATTGATATATTTATTCAAATGAAAATTGTTGTTTTAATAAATAATTTCTTTATCAAATTCACAAAAGGTACTAATAAATTATTTTCTTTCCTTATTCGAG
>NC_090741.1:127912910-127917910 GCF_036898095.1 Palaemon carinicauda | reverse complement strand
GCAGATTTAAACAAAAGGTTAAAGAATTCTACCTGCTGCTACCACAGACCTCTTGAGTTGCTCCACCTGCTTCGCATAGTGCATAAAGAACACCTTGGATGACTACCAGCCGATGTACGAACAAAGATGTTCAACGTCCATACAATTACATAAATTTTATGGAAGAAACTTTCCTCGGATCATGACTTACGGGTGTACTGTCTGGATCCGCTCTGCGAATAACACAGGTGAGTTTCGCCCTTAGTTGTTTCAGATATAACTTTGAACCCGGGGTTTTTCCTCTGAACAGCTGTCCTCCCATAAAATCTGAAGTTCTATGAAGATAGACCTTTAGGCACTCCACTGGACATAGAGATGCATCTTCCTTCAGAGGGCAGATTCTCTATGGACCCCGCCTGTTGGGGGGCAGCTTGTTCTTGGCAAGAAACATTGGGTCTGGAAATAGATTCAGTTCTCACTCCAAGAACTGGACGTGGCCTTCCTCTCTAGAGAGAGCCACTATCTAACTAACTTTGGCCCCCAAAGCGAGTACAAACAGAATTATGACTTTTAATTCAAATCCTTCTAAGCGCATTCCTCATTGTTCATGCAATGAAGAATCTTATCTAATGACCATGAAATGGGTCTTGGAGGCGCTGAAGGGCTAAGCCTAGCATGGGCCTTTGTAATTCATTAAGAATGTCGTTAGAAAGGTCAACCTGAAAGGCATATAGTATCTGTTTTGTCAAGGCAGACTTGCACAATAATATTGTGTTGGCTGCTAAACCTTGCTCATGAAGGTGAAAAATAGAAATCTGTCGAAATTTCTTTTGGTTTCTTCGCCTTGACAAAGGATACGCGCTTCTTCCCTGAAGCCTCATATTGTCTTCTGGTTTCGTGCAAAACGTCTAAATTGACTTTTAATACCTCGAATCTTTTTCTCATCGCTAAGGAGAGAAAATCATTAGATGTAAGATCCGGGTTTTCTGTGATGAAGCGAAGACAGTTGACTTCTGTACTCGCTGAGACAGGGATGGATCCAGTAGCGGTACGAACTTTAGTCGTAGATTCCAATGCCAGAGGAAACCACACCCTGTTTGGCCACTTGTGGGCCACAATTGCCACTTTCCCTTTGAAGGATCTCAGTTTGTCGAGGATCTTCAAAAGGAGGTTTTGCGGCGGGAACAGATAAATACTGAACCATCTGTTCTAGTCTAGGGACATAGCGTCCACTGCCTCCGCTAGCGGATCCTCGTATGGGGACACATAACAATCTATTTTCTTGTTGTCTTTCATCGCAAAGAGGTCTATCTGCAGTTCCGTGACTTGACTCGAGATGAAGGAGAACGATCCTGTGTCTAGGGACCATTCTGACTATATTGGTTTAAACCTGGATAGAGAATCCGCTGTCGCATTGCAGAACCCTTGAATGTGAACTGCTGACAAGTGCCATTTCTTCCTTTCCGCCAAACGGAATATGGCCAACATCACTTGGTTGATTTGAGGTGACCTCGACCCTTGTCGATTCAGGCATCTCACTATCACCTCGCTGTCTAGAACCAGTCTTATGTGGGTCGAGTAGTGGGGAGATACATTCTTTAGTGTCAGAAGTACTGCCATGGCTTCTAGAAAGTTGATGTGAAATGACTTGAAAACATTGGACCAAACTCCTTGGACTCTCTTCTGATGAGAGTGACCTCCCCAGCCTTCCTTTGAAGCATCTGTGTGGATAGTCACTAACGGGGGAGGAGGTTGAAGAGGTATTGATTTCTTCTATTACTTGGCATTGGACCAAGGCTTGAGAAACGTTCGCAGTCGAGTCGGTAGAGGTCTCATTAGATCTCTTCGCGCGTTTGTTGCATATTTTCTCCAGACTCCTATTGCATCCTTTATCTGTGCTCTTAGCACTGGATCTGTTATCGAAGCAAACTGTAGAGAGCCCAGACCTTTCTCCTGTTCATGTCTTGATATCCGTTTGGATTTCAATAGTCTCTTGACAAACAGATCCTGCTATTTCTTTCCTCTTCTTCCCAGGAATGGAAAGTCGATGTGACTCCAAATTCCAGTGGATTCCCTACCACTGAAATTTTTGAGCTGGAGAAAGTCGAGACTTTTTGATGTTGATCTTGAATCCCAGATGTTCCAGGAACTGGATCACTATCTTAGAGGCTTGCATGCATTCTGTCCTGAATGCCACCCACACAAGCCAGTCGTCCAAGTAGGCTACTACTTGGATCCCCTTTAGGTGTAATTGATGGATGGCTGCGTTCGCAAGCTTCGTGAAAATCTTTGGGGCTATGTTTAGCCCGAAAGGCATGGCTCTGAAGGCGTAAAGTTTTCTATGTAACTTGAAGCCTAGGTAGGAGAGGTGACGATTAATTGGAACGTGCCAATAAGTGTCAGACAAGTCTATAGAGACGGTATATGCCCTTTTTGGGCAGTAGGGTCCTTATGTGTTGAAGTGTAAGCATTCTGAACTTGTAGTTCCCTATGAACTTGTTGAGTGGCGATAAGTCTAGAATGACTCTGAGTTTTTCTGTGTCCTTTGGAACACAAAACAGCCTTCCTTGGAATTTGATGGACATAACTTTTTGGATTACTCATTTGTCTAAGAGCTCTCCTGACATTCTTCCAGAACGGGGGTTGAGTGTTGGGAGAATTGAGGAAATTGAGGTGGAGGACTGCTCCAGCTCCAACCTAGTCCATTCTTTATTAGGCTGTGGGCCCAGATATCGAAGGTCCAACGATCCCTAAATAGATGTAGTCTCCCTCCTACTGGAAGCATCTCACTTCTGTTGTTGTGGACCTGAGGCCTTGCCTCCTTGACAGCATCCTCCCCTGGATCCCCTTCCCCTTGAAGGGCATCTAGAAGAACCTCTGGCTGTTCCTCTAGCTTTTGAACGAAAGGAAGAAGTCTGCCTTTCGAAGGGTGGGTTAAAAACTGGCGACTGTGTCGCCACTTGTTGAGGTACCAGCTGGTACGTGGTTGGAGGTTGTGCCACAATCTGAGGCACTGCGGTCACAGGAAGTTGTTGTTGTTGCTGTTGGTAGTGTTTAGCCAGCTGAGAGGATAGCCTAGGCTTTTTTGTCTTCTTCTTGGGTTGTGGACCCTCATCCGGAGAAGAATTTCTCTTAAGATCTAAGCCCCACTTTTTGAGAAGGTTCCTATTCTCCGTGGCGGCCTTGTCTACTACCTCTTAAACCACTTCGTTGGGAAAGAGGTCCTTACCCCAGATACAAGAGGAGATCAGCTTCCTCGGTTCGTGCCTCACCGCAGCCGAGGCGAACACGAACTCCCTACAGGCTCTCCTAGCTTTAATAAAGTTATAGAGATCCTTCGTAACTATGGCCAGATGGGTTTTGGCCACTACCTTGAACATGTCCTGGTTCTAGGGGTCACTTGCCATTGTTTCTAATGTCGTTTGCAACGACATCGATGCCGTAAGTCTTTCCTTCGTCTCTTGCTCTCTGCGCAAGAGAAACTCCGACAGCTTTGGAAGTTCCTCACCAAACTGACGTTCAGCAATATCAGCTTCCAGCTTCCCGACTGAGAAGGTAAGGTGGACGTCCTTCCAGTCTTCTTGGTCCAAGAGCAAGGTCAGAGATAACAGCTTGCACTCCTCTAAGGAGGGGCGTGGTTTCCCTGCCTCCACCGCCTTTAAGTCTGCCTTATATCCGTTTTCCATGAAGGGAAAGGCTCTGGTTGGAGAGGCCACAAAGGAGGGAAACTTCTTACTCAAGGCTGGCACCTTTGAGTTCGTGAAGCCCTTCTCTTTCATCGAGCTCGCTAGTAACGCCTGTGCTTTACTATGGTCAAGAACTATGACCTTCTTCGGCTCCGTCTCCTCCTTTTAGGCTGGCTCCTTACTAAGACGAACATAGCAGTCTGGGTAAAAATCTTTGTTGGGCCAAAATTCCACCTCTTCTAGGGGAATTGCTTCCAGCTTTTCTGATATAACAATCTTCCCAGTTGTCATTGGCATGTGTTCGGCATACCTCCAAGGATTGGTATCCGAGCACAAAGGAAGATCCTTCACGTTGAGTCGCTTCTGGGGCCCACGTGATGCTGCAAGTCTATGTATCTCCAGTTTCATTGCAGCTTCCTTTTCATCATTCTTCTTTTGAATTTGTTGAATCATCTCAACAATAGAAGATAGTCCTTCCGAGGTCATCTGGGATAGCAGACGATGTAAAGGGAACAGGTTTTGGGTCCGGAACCGATGTAATCGACACTTCGTCAATTTCTTCCTCTTCTACTTCAGGAGCCTGGGACAGCTCCTCCTCCTGACCTTCTCCTAGACGGTCCTTCTCTGTAGAATCCGACACCTCCGACATCTTATCGTCCAATTGGATGTCTTGAAGGGCGACCGAGACATCAGAATCTACCGAATTCTGGGCAGTTGGTATCTCCACCGTCGACTTAGGGGTGCCAAATGCCTCGGTAACCAGGTAAGAACTTACTGTACAAACCTGAGGGTCCCAATACCGGAGATCACCTTTGGAGGTTGCACATTCTGTGTGCCTCCTACAAAACTGATGTCCACAGAAGTTCTTGCTGTGTACATTGCAGAACACACTCCCACACTTCGGATGGTCCTCCTGTAAAGAGAAGAAAAATCCATGAATATCAAGTGGAGGCTTTTCATTTATATTAGAATATGTAGCTTACACAATAAAACTATAAAGGAAAGAAGGAAAGACACATACTTGTATTTCCTGTCCATACCAATTGCTGTAACTTCCCAAGATATTAAAACTAAGGTTAATTCTAATCTAGAATACCTTATGTAATTTCCTAAACGGAAATTTAAGGTGTAGCTCACACCTTGAAATAAAGTTTTATTATACGGGATAGAATGAATATAGAAAGAACTCACTTTCTATATATTGTACGGTCTCAACAAAGGCTGTACAAGACAACATTAAGTATGTTGGAAGAACTTTAGTGTTACAAGAAACTCTGTACTGTAGTTTTATTAATACAGTGTATACTTCACCACAAATATAGTAACTACTGTACA
>NC_090741.1:127902910-127907910 GCF_036898095.1 Palaemon carinicauda | reverse complement strand
AGGAAAACTATAGTAAGGGTTTTGGTACAGCACTGTGTCTTCTAACACTATTGTGTTTTCTTGCACGCCCCTTTGCTGTTGCCCTCAGATAGGAAGCTGAGTTCTTCCCTGTCTATTATCCAGGATTTTAAAATCATTGCTTAGGTGTGAGCTCCACCTGTTTCCTCTGGAAACCTTGCATTGGTTACTCTAGAAGAGATAAACCATTTTTGATTTTATTATCTGGAAGGCTGCAACAATGGGTTGTGAGGGAAACACAAGTGTGTGTCTTTCCTTTATGAATTGTTATGCTATACTATGCATATCCAGTGATACAGAGCTCACTTGATACTCATGGAAATTTCTTCTCTTTACAGGAGGACCCTCCGAAGTGCGGAAATGTTTTCTGCAATGTCCGCAGCAAGAACCTCTGCGGACATGAGTGTTGTAGGAGACACGCAGCATGCGCTGTCTCCAAGGATGATCTCCAGTATTGGGACCCTCAGGTATGTACTGTATGCACTAACCTGATTACTGAGGCTTTTGATTCCCCTAGAACGGCGGAATCAAGGGATATAGCAAGGGAAAAGCTTCGTACTTGGGTAAGGGGCTTCAAGAAGAACACCTCTGGCCCTTATCTTCCAAGTGAGAAGATGAGGGCGTATCTTTTTCCCCAGGCATCAGCTGATGCAGTGATTCCCCAGCCTCAAGAGGAGATTCCTCAAGATCAAGTCCAGGTGGACGTGGAAGTCGCAGTTGCGATGCAAGACATCCAGTTAGATGACAGGATGTCTGACCTGGACGAACGTTTGGAACAAGACCTCCTGGCAGAAGGTCAGGATGAAGTTCAAACCCCGGATGTCGTAGAGGATGAGGTCGACGAGGTGTCGGCTATTCCGGTTCAGATTGCGGATCCTATCCCCTCAACATCGGCCGGTCTCCCAGTAGAACTGGGACAGGCCCTCTCTTCGATTGTTGGAATGATCCAACAAATGCAGAAGGAGAATCAGGAGAAGGCGGCTGCTATGGAACTGCGTATGCAGTCCCTAGCAGAATCACGTGGACCCCGGAAAGGGCTCAATGTGAAAGACCTTCCCGTATGCTCAGATGCTAACCCCTGGAGGTATGCTGAGCACATGCCAATGACGACTGGAAAGATCGTCATCTATGATAAGCTGGGTTCAGTTCCACTAGAGGAGGTGGAATTTTGGCCCAGCAAGGCATCATATCCGGACTGCTATGTCCGGCTGAGAAAAGAACCAGCTTCAAGGGAGGAGACAGAGCCGAAGGAGGTCATAATTATGGACCACGCTAAGGCTCAAGCCCTACTTTCATCCTCGATGAAAGAGAGGGGCTTCTCTAACTCGAAGGTAGCTGCATTGAACAAGAAGCTCCCTTCTTTTGTGTCCTGTCCTGCTAGAACCTTCCCCTTTTTACAGAAAGGGTTTGCGGCTGTCCTAAAGGCAGTCGAGGCCGGCAAGCCTTGCCCCTCCCTGGAGGAGTGTAAACCCTTGTCGCTGGCCCTGCCTATGGACCACAAAGACTGGAAGGATGTCCATCTGACATTCTCAGTGGGAAAGTTGGAGGCTGATATTGCCGGACGGCAATTCGGCGAGGACCTCCCCAAGCTGTCCGACTCTCTTTTACGAAGAGAGTTCGAGACAAAAGAAAGACTGGCTGACTCAATGTCTCATCAGACTACTCTTGAGACGATGGCAAGTGACCCCAAGCTCCATGAAATGTTCATGGTAATGGCTAAGTCTCACCTAGCCACAGTGACGAAGGATCTTTATAGCTTCGTCAGGGCAAGGAGAGCTTGCAGGGAGTTCGTGTTCACCGGGGCCTCGGTGAGACACGAGCCAAGGAAGTTAATCTCCTCCAACATTTGGGGAAAAGACCTTTTCCCTACCGATGTGGTCAAAGAGGTTGTTGATAAGGCCGCCGTGGAGAATAGAAACCTTCTCCAGAAGTGGGGCCTGGCTATCAAAAGAAAATCTTCCCCGGATGAGGGTCCTCAACCAAAGAGGAAGAATATGAGGACTAGGCTACCGTCTCGGTCAGCCAAGCCTTTTAGACAGCAACAGCAACTGCAATTGCCATTGCCTCCAGTGCCCCAGATGGTGGCACAAACCCCGACTACTTTTCAGTGGGTACCCCAGGCTGTGCCAGGTCAGTCATCCACATTCACCCCAATGTTCGAAGGACAGTCTTCTTCCTTTCGTGCAAAACCTAGAGGAGCAGCCAGAGGCTCGTCTAGGCACCCCTCAAGGGGAAGGGGATTCAGAGGTGGTCGTGGTCAGGGAGGCAAGACCTCAGGACGGCAGTCCAAGTGAAACGATACCGGTAGGAGGGAGACTGATGAAATTTTGGGATCGCTGGACCTTCGATCCCTGGGCCCAAAGCCTACTCAAGAATGGACTGGGCTGGAGCTGGTACAGCACTCCACCCCCGTGCCTTCGGTTTTTCCAACACTCCACCCCCGTTCTGTAGGAGTACTTTCAAGAACTGTTGGAGAAAAAGGTGATCCGAAAGGTGAAGTTCATCAAATTCCAAGGGAGGCTGTTTTGTGTTCCCAAGAAAGACTCGGAAAAGCTCAGAGTCATTCTGGACTTGTCGCCACTCAACAAGTTCATAGTGAATTGCAAATTCAAGATGCTAACACTGCAACACATAAGGACCTTACTGCCCAAGAGGGCATACTCAGTCTCTATAGACTTGTCAGACGCCTATTGGCACATTCCAATCAGCCGTCGACTCTCCCCCTACCTAGGGTTCAGGCTACAACGGAGACTATACGCCTTCAGAGCCATGCCATTCGGGCTAAACATAGCCCCAAGGATTTTCACGAAGCTTGCGAGCGCAGCTCTCAAACAATTACGCCTAAAGGGAATTCAGGTAGTAGCCTACCTGGACGACTGGCTGGTGTGGGCAGCATCCGAGACCAAATGCTTGCAAGCTTCCAGTCAGGTGATCCAGTTCCTAGAGTACCTAGGCTTCAAGATCAACAGAAAAAAGTCTCGACTTTCTCCATCCCAAAGGTTCCAGTGGCTGGGAATCCACTGGGACCTTTTGTCACACAGTTTCTCCATCCCGACGAAGAAAAGGAAGGAGATAGCGGGCTCTGTCAAGAGACTTCTAGATTCCGAAAGGATATCAATTCGCGAACAGGAGAGGGTACTAGGCTCTCTCCAGTTTGCTTCAGTGACAGACCCAGTGCTAAGAGCACAGCTAAAGGATGCAACCGGAGTTTGGAGAAGGTATGCATCAAACGCGCGAAGAGATCTGAGAAGACCAGTGCCGCCTCGGCTACGTACTCTTCTCAGGCCTTGGTCCCAAGCCAGACATCTAAAGAAGTCGGTTCTTCTTCAGCCACCTCCCCCATCGATGACGATTCACTCAGACGCCTCAAAGGAGGGATGGGGAGGTCACTCTCATCGGAAAAAAGTCCAGGGGACTTGGTCCAAGCTATTCAGGACCTTTCATATAAACTTTCTAGAAGCTATGGCAGTGCTCCTTACCTTAAAGAAAGTCTCCCCGCGTCACTCGTTCCACATAAGATTGGTGATGGACAGCGAGGTGGTTGTGAGATGCTTGAATCGACAAGGGTCGAGGTCACCACCTCTCAACCAAGTGATGTTAGCCATTTTCCGATTGGCGGAAAAGAAGAAGTGGTACCTGTCGGCAGTTCACCTTCAAGGAGTCCGCAATATGACAGCGGACGCTCTATCCAGGTTCACACCGATAGAGTCGGAATGGTCCTTAGACGCAGGATCATTCTCCTTCATTCTGAATCAAGTCCCAGAACTGCAGATAGACCTCTTTGCGACGAAAGACAACAAGAAGTTGCCCCTGTACGTGTCCCCGTACGAGGACCCCTTAGCGGAAGCAGTGGACGCGATGTCCCTCGACTGGAACAGATGGTCCAGGATTTATCTGTTCCCTCATCACAACCTTCTGTTGAGGGTCCTCAACAAACTGAGATCCTTCAAGGGAGTAGCGGCAATAGTGGCCCACAAGTGGCCGAACAGTATGTGGTTCCCCTTGGCGTTGGAACTACAGATGAAGTTTGTGCCGCTACCACATCCAGTTCTGACCCAGCGAGTCCAGAAGTCGACTGTCTGCGCTTCATTACAGAAAACCCGGACCCTGCAGCTCATGATTTTCTCGCCCTTGCGGTGAAAAAGCGTTTCGGGATTTCGAAAGCCAGCATAGACTTCCTAGAAGAATATAAGTGCAAATCGACTAGAAGGCAATATGAGTCATCTTGGAGAAAATGGGTGGCCTTTGTAAAGGCAAAGAATCCGCAGGAGATCTCAACAGACTTCTGCTTATCTTTCTTCATCCACCTCCATGGCCAAGGGTTGGCAGCTAACACGATTTCAGTGTGTAAATCTGCTTTGATGAGACCCATTTTATTTGCCTTCCAGATCGACTTAGGTAACGAGATCTTTAATAAAGTTCCGAAAGCCTGCGCTAGGCTCAGACCTTCAGCACCTCCAAAGCCCATCTCATGGTCTTTAGACAAAGTTCTTCATTTCGCTTCCCTGTTGAGCAATGAAGAATGTGCGTTAAAGGATTTGACGCAAAAAGTTATTTTTCTATTTGCACTCGCGTCCGGGGACAGGGTTAGTGAGATCGTAGCCCTCTTGAGAGAGGCAGGTCGTGTTCAGTTCCTGGATGGGGGGGATCTGAACCTGTTTCCGGATCCTACGTTTCTCGCCAAGAATGAGTTACCCACCAACAGGTGGGTTCCCTGGAGAATCTGCCCTCTGAAAGAAGATGCATCTCTATGTCCAGTAGAATGCCTAAAGGTCTATCTTCGTAGAACTTCAGACTTCAAGGGTGGTCAACTATTCAGGGGAGAAACATCAGGCTCAAATTTATCTCTGAATCAACTCAGAGCGAAAATCACATATTTTATTCGCAGAGCGGATCCTGACAGTACACCCGCAGGTCACGATCCGAGGAAAGTTGCCTCATCCCTAAATTTCTTTAATTGTATGGATTTTGAACATCTCCGT
>NC_090741.1:127877910-127885410 GCF_036898095.1 Palaemon carinicauda | reverse complement strand
AAAATGTCTGCAACAATACGTTATACCCATTGCTTAAAAAAAAAGTTATCATTATAATAATTCATAAAAAGGGAGAGACCAAAAACTTGAAATATTACCGCCCAAAAAGAATATATAGATTATATAAGCTGAATAGACTTCAGTTAGCCTAAAGAGTAGGCAGGCAGGTTGAAATTATTGTTTTATTCTTTCAACGGTTTTTGTCGTTTTGGTTGATTTGAGTCCGATGGTGATTACTATTGTGCACAGAGAGAGAGAGAGAGAGAGAGAGAGAGAGAGAGAGAGAGAGAGAGAGAGAGAGAGAGAGAGAGAGAGAGAGAGAGAGAGAGAGAGTGAGAGAGAGAGAGAGTTGCACATGCAATGCATTGCTACATCACCCTGAAGCAGACATGTGTTGAAAGAGGGCAACCTGTCATAAAGAGTTGTAATGTTGGTACTTTATCATGTCGGAGATTGGCAGAATGTAAGTCATTCATTGTGATCCATATCTGTTTTCCACGAACGTTCAGGAGGAAAGGTTCCGGAAGGTAATGGATAGTGATGAAAAGGCCCATGAATAGGGTTACAAACAGTGACTTGCAAGCGACATTGCTCAAAAAAATGTGTGCTTTTGTTTGTAGTTCTTTTAGTATGTGCTGCTCAGCTGGGTGTTTACAGGTTCAACGTTAGTGGGTAAATCTACCCACTCTATGACATAAGAGGTGGATGACATCATATAAGGTAGAGAACTGGAAAAATTCGGCAGGAATGACAATCAGATCATTAAATATTATTTCACCTGCTGAGGTATCTATGGTTTCTTAGGGAGTGGTCATGAGTAATAGAAGTACCCAGGGAAGTTGTTTAAACCACCTGGTGTAAGTGTAGCAGCCCATCAAAACTGCTTTGAGTATCCGGTGGAAATGTTCCACTCTGCTGTTAGCTGCTGGGTTATAAGCAGTAGTCTAATATAGGGCAATGCTGAGAAGATGATCGAATGATCATTATTGACAGGTGAAAGGGCTGCCACTGTTGAAAGTTACTTGTTCCAGGAGGCCATATTCTGCTACCCATCTGGAATATAAGCAAACAGTTCATGAATGGATGTTGCATCTTGCATGAGGATGGATTGAAGCCAAAGAGCGGGGCAATTGACAACTGGAAAAATGCAACGGTGTATTTGAAACTTATGTGGGTGTCCTACTACGTCGTAATTAATGTGGGCAAAATGAAGTTGATAAAAAATACTCAAAGCAGAATCGATGTGTTGATGCACTTTTGAGGTTTCACATGATGTACAGACACAGACCGAGTCTTCTGTATCCCTACCAATGTAATGTCATATCAATCTCCCTTCAGTAGTTGTATGGTAAGCTGGCACGAGTGTTATGAGAGGCAATAGACTAATTAAAATAGCTATAGGCACATGGAGGCAGGTACCCATCGTCATGACCTACCAGTACTGAGGTTGCAGGGAGTGAGGCATTGGAGTCATCAAGGTCGGCTTCTTCCCAACGGATAGATATGCAGGATGTGTTGAAGGTTGCAGTCTCATTCAGCAATGGCTGATAGAGGGTGACATTATCAGGTGGCCCTGACATCAGTTATCTGCAGTGGGCATGCGGTTTATGCAAATTATAAAGGATGGGCCTTCTAAAAAGTAGTCGATAGGACACTCAGGCAAATGCACCACTAGTTTTATGTATAGCTGGATTCTTCAAGAAAAGATTCTACTGAAAAAGGCCGATGAAAAGTCCTTTCTATAAATCATCTGTTCGAGTACTGTTCCTACAGCGATGGCACTTGCCTCAGTGGAGAGTAGGAGAGTTGCAGTTAGCAGGGAAAAGGTAGGAGGAGTAGGAGGTGATATGGTTTTTTTTTTTTTTTTTTTTTGGAAGAAGACCATCTCCTGAACGGGGCTCATTAGATGGTTTGGGTTACCCTTGAGAAAGGCATAGAAGTGATCAAGAGTGGGGGTGGTGGCTGGCAAAAGATATGGTAATAGTTCAACGCACTCAAGAAATCTTCAAATGCTTGAACATTTGAGGGTGTGGGGAACTTCTCCACTGCTGATACATAAAAAAGGAATGGTTGGATGCCCTTTGGAGTGAAGGCAATACCCAGAAAGTGACAATTCCTTGGTATCTTATTGCAAGGCCATTCTGCTGCAGGCAATAGATGACGATAATTAGTTAACATAGTTGGTCTTATCTAGAAGAGCAAAACACTTGTGTGCTGTCCACGTAACCTAAACAGAACGGGAGGTCCCCTGAATTACAATTCATGAGTTAACAAAACATGTTTCCTGCATTAGGAAGGCCACAACATAATAATTTAAAATACTTGCATTTTAAAGGGTGATGATAGTGTTCTCAGGATGTCTTCTCGTTTTGATGGCATACACTTCCATGCAGAAGAGGGAGGAAACATTATAACACTCTGAAGGTAGTTGGTGATGTCGGGAATGATCTAGTTCCGTCTTCATTTCAAGATGTCTGTAAACCCCACATGGGTAAATTTATCTTGCCGTCTTCAAGGCAACGTGGAGGGTAGCGTCCATGGGTTTGAGACCCAATAACAAAGAATTATTACTTCCATTTTTATAGATGTGTGTTTAGCAGATATCAGTCTGGAGCCAAGTATGTGAATCTTTCAAACCCTGGGAGCCACGTCATCTTCATATGGAGATAAATAATGGGATTGGTGTGAACTGATGGACCTGGCGTAGTTCTGGGCAGAAGACATTAGGATATAAAGTGTCTAATAATGGAACTCAATTTCTCGTATTCCTCGTCGAGGTTATGTGACGGAGGGACGGCCCATGAGCTTTAATGAAATTGTTACCGCATGCAGTTTCTTGGATATAGGGAGTGTCATTGTTCTCTAAATCTCTATATGTATGTTCGTACTTTTGCTTTCCTTATAAATTGTAAAGAAACCTCTCTCAATAAATCAGTCCTCTGAGGAAGTATCACGAAACTAGTCAGGACTTAAGTGTATATTCCGTATTTTCATTTTCCCTGTGGTTCTTCTGCATATATATATATATATATATATATATATATATATATATATATATATATATATATATATATATATATATATATATATATATATATATATAAATATATACACACACACACACACACACACACATATATATATATATATATATATATATATATATATATATATATATATATATATATATATATATATATATATATGTGTGTGTGTATATTGTCTATATTAGTTACCATCATCTGCACTGGATATAGGTAGCATTGCTCGACTTGTTTGATAAGTGAATTGGATTTCATGAGCACCGTAATTCGTAATTAACCTATCTAAGGAAACTCTCTTGTAAACCAACTAATTCTTTTTTTTTAATGATCCCTTTCTGGTTATCTTAATCCTAATAACTTGATAATAATAAAATACTACTCTCATTTTGTTCTGCATAAAAACATATGCAAAAACTACTCAAAAATTTGTATGAATGTTTCAGAAGAAAACCAAGATTTTGGACATGCATAAATTAATTAAAATGAAATCTCAGTAAAGAGAAACAAGCAAAAATAATGAAAAATGGAGACTTGCAGAAATCAAAAACCGCAAAACGAGAATGAATCAAAATTCATACTGAAGTTATAGCTAAATTACATTTGCCTTATGTCAACAAAGTTCTCTTACGTTAACCTACTTAAGGCTCCTGTTGATTAGTTTCTGAAATGGCCAAGTCGGAATGAACGGGTATCTGGTGAGTATATTTGCTAAGTAGATTCTCTAAGAGGCTGCAATTTGGCTTCAGAAAAGTAGAGGGAAATTCTTTATCCTTTTATTTCTTAATCTGGACTTGACGTATGATGGAGTAAGAGCTGGGTGTTTCCATTGAGGAAATATGCAATCAACAGAGAGGGTAATCACATTTTGGGAATTAAAGGATAAATTTTATATATGCCCCAATACAGAATCGATTTAATCGAAAGTATTTAGAAAATATACGTATCATCCCTTTAAAAGCAAATGCAATCAATATCATAAATGAACCTTTTTTTGTAAGTGAGATAAAACAGTTTAATTAAAATTTGAAGAATAAATTGTATTTTAATCATTCATCTTTTCTTATAAAAAATTCCAGAAAAGAGAATAAAGATTACATTGTTGTCAAGATGGTTAAATTTCTTTCAAATGCTTTCATATCTTAGTAAAAAAATAATCTCAACAATCAGACTTCGCTAAAATCTTCTTTCTGTTAAATATCATTAGGAACAAAATAATTTTCAGCAACGGAGAACTTTTAACAGTCTCTCCCGTTATACCTTTCCATATTGCTCGATATCATCTACCTTCTGTATTATCATTATTATTATTATTATTATTATTATTATTATTATTATTATTATTATTATTATTATTATTATTATTATTATTATTATTATTATTATTAATATTATCTAAGTTAAATATATATTTAGTTGGAAAGTAGCATTAATACTATAATATTAAGTATCAGCCTTTGGGCAGAAACTGCGTTAATGTAAGTAAAGGTTGTGAGGTCAAATATAACTGTAGTAAGATAGATTCAAATGAACAGGTAAGTATTAAAACACCTGCGGGTCAGTCAAAAACAACAATACATAAATTGAAAGAGATAGGCTGTAGTGGGTACATTTTGAGATTAATAAAAGAGGGGTAAAAGATACAATTTCAGGTGTTTGCTTCCAGTGCTTATTGTCTAAAAAACAATTTGTCAGCATTAAACAACCCTCTATATGTAGGTACGGTGATAATTAATAATCAGAGAAAGAATGTGTATCTAAGGTCTTGATTTTTCTACATGTTATTATTCTACTAACTGTGACATATAACAAGTCAGTGTTGGATTGCAAAAACAACAATGAGAATATACATCAGTTTAGATTTAAGGTCTAGAACAATAAGTGGCAAGGTTCCTATTTATTCAATAACAGTGATTACTTATTTTGATGTGATATATAGAGTAGCTATCATTAGGTTAACATTTTTGCACGGCAAATGCGATATTTAGGTTTCAGCTGGCTAGAGGAACGGGGAAATGGTTCTTTGTTTATAATGTCTCTCCTTTTTATATATAACACGCTGGTCATATTTCTGTCAATTTGACTAGTAAAGTAGTTAAGTATTGAAGGTCACAAGGTTCGTAAATAATCATATATCTAATTAAAAGATTAGGGGAAAGCAAACATTTTGCCATGGCTCCCGAGGTGTCTTCGAGAGAGATTTACAAATATTATTCATAAATCTGCGATGTACTGAGGGAGCCATAGGTGACCAACTGTATAGCAAGGAATTAACGTAAATTCGTCCATATATGTATATAGAGTATGGGAGCTGAACAGAATCCCAAAAAACCATAATCCTGATAATTCAAAACCCGACAGCTGGAATCCCAACACGCCAGGTTACCGATATATCCAAAATCATAAATTTTGGCTCTTCTTAAGAGCCATGGTCAAGCACCCAGACAGTTTCTCAAAATAATCGTCATTAGCGGACTGATACCACCAAGATTTTTTTCTTTATCGCATATTCACTGGAATTAAAAGAGAAAGAAAGGAAAAGAGGTATATTCCGAAGGGAAAATAATTTATAGACAACTTTGACACTAAATGAACCTAGTTAGCATAGTAACTACCTCAATTTTAATTACTCTCATCCGAGCTTTTTGTTTATCATGGCATTTACATAATTCAATTGACAAATGACCAGCTTTAAACATAATAATGATAATAATAATAATAATAATAATAATAATAATAATAATAATAATAATAATAATAATAATAATAATAATAAACTTAACAACTAATTGAAACATGATATCATATAAGTAATAGAAGAGAAATTTTTATGCTAATAATTGCTATAAAATTAAAGGCACTTATTAAATTATGAAAGAGCTATATTATGCACTATTTCACGAAGATAATATAGTTCATTTTGATTTCAACGATCACTCATCAACCCAGTCTAACTCCGTTTTTCTCGATGGGTTGATAACTAAATCTTAACCTTTTTAATTCATTTCGTAACTCCCCATTTACAGGGTTTTTGGTCTTAGTAACTATTTGCCAATACTCTCTCTCTCTCTCTCTCTCTCTCTCTCTCTCTCTCTCTCTCTCTCTCTCTCTCTCTCTCTCTCTCTCTCTCTCTCTCTCTCTCCATAAATTGAAACTGTTCTGAAATTGTAATACAGGCTATGTACTGTTTGATGCAGATACACACACACACACACACACACACACACACAAACTTAGTGTGGCTCAGATTGATGTGGAATCATAAATCTTCCAAGGTTCCTATTTGCTTTCCATTGACCACCTAGAAAAATAGCTGAAAAGGAAACTACATCCAGAATAATAACTGACAAAATCAGTCCCTCTTTAGGATCTTTATCCCTCATCTGTTTCAGGACTCCTCCAGGTAAAAGGACCAAAATCTTTAGCCTTTCAACTAGCACTTTTGTTTGGGTCGACTAAAGAAAAAAAAAATTGTCGGGATTTGCCCGTAATCTGCCTTGTCCGGATTTTGACAGTCGGGTTTGTGGATATCAGTAGTCAAGAGTGTGACTCACACTCTTATAGTGCATTTATATGTTATCATATGGTTTTGGATCTTATGAATCAAAACCAAATACACTTCTGCATATTTTGCACTATCTTCACTATTTACATATGTACTGTATACATACTTCGAGAAGACGGGCAATTTTTCATTAAATATACTCTGAAACGTAGGCCTATTATGAGAACTAAACTCTTTATCTACCTAAATCAGTTATGCAACTTATCATATATAATCCTTAAACTTCAATGAACTTAATACGGTATGAATGTTTCCTTAATCACAATGAAACTAATCATAAACCTAATTCGTAGATACAAGTAAAATATAGGCTACCTACTGTAACCCTATGATACAGTTTTTCAATAAATGATAGCGTTTTTATTGCATCAGTAACTATGGCTGTAGAATATATAATAAAAAATATTTTACAAGGCACTAGAGTTCAAAGCATCAAGATCCCTGCTGGTATTAAATCCAACTGGTTTTTATCCTTACTTACATATACAGATGTATCGTCCAACGCAATAGTTATACACTATATATGCTTATAGCAAGTCTATCAAAAAGTCAATAATAATATCTGTATATAATGCATCAATACTCTTTATCTCTGAATGAATCGAAGGAAAATTTCTGATGTGATTTGGCCTTTCCCAAAAGGTACATAGTACCTGAAACTTCTCAAATACCAGTGAAGACAAAAATAAGTGTCAAAACCAATCAACTCTCAAAAGAGACTTGCCCCACAGGCCACCTTCATCACCAGATCAGATCAACAAAACTCCAAAGGAAGACAGAATTTTTAGGAATAGTCAAGTGGGGCCCAAAAGAAAAATTAATCAGCTAAGCTAATTTACCGAAACATTTATGTGTGTATGTGAATTATTTCGTTTACACACACACGCACACATA
>NC_090741.1:127872910-127875410 GCF_036898095.1 Palaemon carinicauda | reverse complement strand
ATATATATATATATATATATATATATATATATATATACAGTGATACCTCTACATGCGATCTCAATTGGTTCCAGAAACTGCTTCTTATGTTAAAACGATCGTATGTTGGAGCAAATATTCCCATAGGAATACACTGTAATTTGTTTAATTCGTTCCTCAGCCAGAAAACCCGTAATAACTCCTCAATAAATTGCTACAAATAATTACACATAACATTAATACAATTGAATAAAACAGAAATATCTAAAAAAAGAATAATAATAAAGTAATAATAAATAAAAAAGGGATTATTATTAACATTTTACCTTAGCAACAGGCCAGCGCAGGTGTAGGGACTGTTACGCAGGAGGAGACGGAAGATCAGCAAGGAGGTAGAGACGGCGACTGCGATAACCTACGATAACTTACTCTAACTTACACCATGTGAACTTTAACCTACTTTAACTCATTTTCTTTTTTTTTCATTTTTATAATTTTATATTTTTTTTTTACATTTTTTTTCTTTTCTACTCTTAATTTTCATCACTTGCACTCGATTCGATCTTCCTTTTCTTTGCTTCACTTTCTTTCTTCTCATCATGACCACTAGACTGTTTCGTAGATTTTTTAAAGAAACTATCAAGAGAAAGTTGCTTGGTATGGCTTTTGAGGATTTCTCTAAAAATAAGTTAAACAAAATTCATCGAACTGCGCAACTACACGGCAAACCTGAAGTTTCTGTGGGTAATGCTTGTCAGTGAAAACAACCACGTGTTGATGATATGCTAACATCTGTTTTATTTCAGCCGTACCTAAGATTCGGCATACCTCCTCGGTCTCCTCCGACTCACTCAATTGCGCTTGGAACTCATCATGCTGCATGTTTTGCAGCTCCTTGAGTTCCTCGGTGGTGAGCTCTTCATGATGCTCATCGACGAGTTCAGTGATGTCATCTTCATCCACCTCCAGACCCATTGACTTGCCAGGGGATACAATCTCTTCAACGTCTTCCTCGGCGGCAAGCACAGGTTCATTCTCGGGGCCAAAACCTTCGAAATCTCTGGGAGCAACAGCATCGGGCTTAAGCTTCTTCCAAGCTGGATTCAGTGTCCGACGAGTTATTACCTCCCAAGCCTGATCTATAATCTTTAAGCAGTGCACAATATTAAAAAGGTTCCTCCAAAATTTACGCAAAGGTAAGTTGGTGCTTTGCGTGGCATTAAAGCACTGCTTAAATAAGTGCTTGATGTAGAGCTTCTTAAAATTAGAGATGACTTGCTGGTCCATGGGCTGGAGTATAGGGATGGTATTTGGTGGAAGATACAACATTTTGATAAATTTGTATTCGTCGATGATATTATATATATAATCTGATTTTACACCATATATATACCAGTATAATACGATTAGATAAGAAAATAGAAAAGTATATAAGATTATACATAAAAAACATAATATTGTGGTGCATTGTCCGAACAAAGCAAGCACTTCAAAGGCAAATTCCTCTCCTGAGGGTACTTCTTGACAGCAGGGCCGAAAACTACGTTTACCCATACCACAAAGATATGCCAAGTGACCTAAGCCTTAGAATTAGAAGGCAATAAAACATGTAGCAGGTCTTTATTAATACTATGTGCTTCAGATGCCCTAGGGTTTTCGGAATGGTAAACTAATAAAGGCTCGATTTTGCAGTCCCCGCTGGCGTTGGCACAAAGCGCAAGAGTCAACCGATCCTTCATTGGCTTATGTCCAGGCATTTTCTTCTTTTCCAAAACACACCGGTTTCATCAAAGTTGAAAACCTGCTGTTCTACGTAGCCTTCCTCCTCCACGATGCTTTCGAACTTTTTAACATAGTCTTTAGCAACCTTGTTGTCCGAACTTGAAGCTTCTCCATGCCGAACAACTGAATGAATCCCGGTCCTTTTCCTAAATCTCTCGAAGCAACCTCGAGACGCCTTGAATTCCTCTGTCATAGGATTGGTTTAACTCTCCACCGCGTCACCCCCAGAGCCCGCCGCCTTCAAGTCACAATAGATAGCGCTGGCCTTCTCACAAATGATTGTTTCAGTGATCGTACTGCCAACAATCTCCTTGTCCTTTATCCATATTAACAAAAGGCATTCCATCTCTTCCATGGTAGGGCTACGAAGTTTAGAAATAATCGTTACCCCCCTTTTGAAGGTTTCACTACTTCAATGGCTGCCTTCTGTTTTAGGATCGTCGAGATCGTAGCCATATTCTGGCCCTATTGTTCAGCCAGATCACTAACACACCCACCTCGCTCAGGCTTTTCTATTATTTTTTGTTTTAGTTCTAATGAAAGTTATAACTTCTTCTTTTTCAAACCACTACTACTTCCTGAACCGAAACTATGCTTTTTAGGACCCATAATTACAAAACACAAAGAAAAAAAATATGAAAAAGGAAGATAAGAAGCACTGTTAATAACTGAGCCAGTAGAGAACAACCAAACGATGTGCACAGGATGAGAGGACTGATCAAGGCGACGCTCGATTAGC
>NC_090741.1:127855410-127867910 GCF_036898095.1 Palaemon carinicauda | reverse complement strand
CTTCAAAGCACTCGTTATTAGTCATGTTAAAAATGACGTATCTGCTTTGAATAATTATTTATGCTTATAGTTATCGTTTAAAAGGAAGTATTTATTTTCTATTTTTTCTGTCTTTAACCATTCCAGGTGTCTTTTTATTTGTGTAAGTCTGTTTGTGTGCTTCAAAACAAGCAATTAACCAAGTGAGAAAGAAAGGCAAATCTTATGAATATATACGCAGTTACTTTAATCTAATCCGGAATGAACACACGCTATTACGCAAACTAATTTATATGCAAATTTAAAACATAACCTTTGCAAATTCCAATTATTCTATAAACTATAAAATTTACTACCTGTAAAAGTAACGAAGACATTTCCCATGACTTGGTAAAGTATGTAATAATAAATGCATATATATATATATATATATATATATATATATATATATATATATATATATATATATATATATATATATATACATATATGTATATATATATATATATATATATATATATATATATATATATATATATATATATATATATATATATATATATATATATATACATGACATGTGGTTTGGCCTAGAAAATAAGCTTGTTGCATATGCAGATGATGCTACTCTCTTTGCATCAATTCCATCCCCTGAATGTAGATCTGGGGTTGGTGAATCCCTTAATAGAGATTTAGCTAAAATTAGTGCATGGTGCAAATTATGGGGTATGAAGTTGAATCCTAACAAAACTCAAAGTATGATTGTAAGTAGGTCAAGGACGGTGGCTCCTCAACATCCGGATCTCAGTATTGATAATGTTTCTTTAAATTTGTATGACTCTTTCAAAATTCTAGGCGTGATTCTTGACAGAAAATTTACTTTTGAGAAACATATAAGGTCTGTGTCTTCTTCAATTGCACAAAAAATTGGCTTATTGAGAAAGTCTTTTAAGATATTCGGTGATCAATCTATTCTAAAGAAATGTTTTAATTCTTTTATTCTACCTTGTTTTGAGTATTGTTCTCCTGTCTGGTCTTCAGCTGCTGATTCTCATCTTAATTTGTTGGACAGAAACTTACGGTCTATTAAATTTCTTATTCCTGATCTAGATATTAATCTCTGGCACCGTCGATCAATTAGTTCATTATGCATGTTGCATAAGATTTTTCATAACTCTGACCATCCTTTACATTCAGATCTCCCTGGACAATTCTATCCTGTTCGTAATACTAGGCAGGCAGTTAATTCTAATAGCCAGGCCTTCTCCATCATAAGACTCAATACTACGCAGTACTCTAGAAGTTTTATTCCAGCTGTTACCAAGTTGTGGAATGATCTTCCTAATCGGGTTGTTGAATCAGTAGAACTTCAAAAGTTCAAAGTTGGAGCAAATGCTTTTTTGTTGACCAGGCGGACATGAGTCTTTTTATAGTTTATATATGACATATTTGTTGTTGACGTTGTTAATAGTTTATATATGATATATCTCTTTTGACATTACTTTTTTTAGAATGATTTATTGTTAATTTGTTCTCTTCAGTTATTTATTTCCTTATTTCCTTTCCTCACTGGGCTATTTTTCCCTGTTGGAGCCCCTGGGCTTATAGCATCTTGCTTTTCCAATTAGGGTTGTAGCTTGGATAGTAATAATAATAATAATATATATATATATATATATATATATATATATATATATATATATATATATATATATATATATATATATATATATATATATATATGTGTGTGTATGTGTGTGTGTGTGTGTGTGTTTGTGTGTGCGTTGGTGTGTATGCGCGTGTACGTGTGCGTGCATACGTGTTTACCTGCGTTTGTCTTTTTTGTGTGAATCAAATTAGAATTTTTGTGTATGATGCTTCCTCAATATTATCCCTTTCCTAACATACAATGTCTGGTTAGCAGTCTACCGAGAACTCAAAATGAATTTGACAATCCGAACTACAGTACATTACAAGTTAACGCTTGCTTGTGTGTATGTTGATGTCCTTCCTCATCGGTTCCTCTTGTTACCCATTAAAACAAAGCACTTCCTTTCCTTCTTTAGCCAATTCTATGTTACTTGAAATTTGGAGTTAAGCAATTTTGATACAAATCTTTAAGTGGCTATATCAAAACCCGTTAATGTTAGAAAATTGTGCATAATAATAATAATAATAATAATAATAATAATAATAATAATAATAAAAATAATAATAATAATAATAATAACAATAATAATAATAGGGATGAATGTAGTTTGGATGGGAAAAGCACATACTTTCTTTTCTGTCAAATATTTTTTCTTTTCCTTTTCATAAAACGTCGTTTATCTTCGTGTGATATAAGATGTAAAACTAATTTTATGATTTATAAAAATATTATTTATTGTTACATTGCCAAAATTAAAGCTAGTAGGAAGCAAACAGAGTGTTTAGACTGAAGCAGGCCATACAAGCAGGGGACTGTCGCGTTGATTTAACCGAGATTGGCACTAACGCGCCAGTTTTTAACGTGTAGTGAGGGAGGGAGGGGGGGGTGGGGTAAATAGGATACAGCCTGTCCTTTCATCTTTTCTGCATGGTTGACTGGACTGGCTAGTCCCTTAGTGCTGGGCAGTATGCCCTGCGCGTCTCTTGCGTGATTGGGCACGGACTACTATGGCGACTGGGCTGACTCACATATTTTGACTCGTACATCATTCCATACTTCGTCCCTTGATCAGAACATTTTTTATAATATGATGATAAATTGATCGTATTTCACAATCTTTTGACTTATTAGTGTGTTGAATCAATTTTTGTTTTATCATTGTTAAAAAAGATCACCCTGCACAGATTGTGGTGGGAAGAAATAGTAGAGACCTTTGGAGGACTAATCCCGGTCTATGATTAGCGAAACGTTCAATCCAACCTATTTCACAAGATGCGACACACACGATCAAACATAATTTTATGGATAATTTTAAAATTTACCCTGAATTTTTTTTTTTCAAAAAGTATAAATTTTCTTGAAAATGACATGTGCGCATCAATTTGTGTCCTTCAGTTGGTTGTTAATCGGAATATTATTTTTTTCCCTTTGTTTCAGTATATGTTTATTATCAGAATAACAGATACTATTGCACGAATAAGGCAGAATATTTCGTGGTTTTGAAGACAAAAATATGCTATGAAAAAAGAAAGGATATTTACGGAATTCATAACTTTGGGAATTAAATTATGAGGGGAAATCCTGAATTAAAGAGCAATGGGATGCAAAGTATTACAAACTTGTTTAGGAAATTGATAGTCTGGCAGACGGAAATTTCATCTAATAAAGAAAAAAAGAAAAAAAGAAAAAAAGAATAGAAGTTATTCTACTGACAAGATTATAAGAAATTGTCAAGACACATGATGAATTGTGATGACTGATTTCTATATCTTTTAATGAAAAAAGATCATAAAACATGGGTAATATGTGGGAAATATAAAGATATAAGTCATAACAATTATAACCATAAATAAGTTCTTGAAAACAGTAATATGAATTATAAGGATTGGCAACTGTTCCATTAGTAAAGAAAATGATATTACGAGATCCTCTACAGTATCTACACCTGAAACAAGAGAAGAGGAGCTGCGGATTTGTTAATTGGAGTTACAGTGTAAATAAATTTCAAATACTTGATTTCTCTTCATGGGAAAAAAACGAAGGTGTAAACTATGGATAGAGGATAAGTTAAGTAGCCACTATTAATTTCATTAACCTATAAATATCTCTATCATATTTTCTGTTTGCTTACATAAACAATTCTTTTTAAATTTCTATAAATTAACGCAAAACCCATTAAGAAAATCCAGACTTTAATGTATTAATATATATGGCTTATTTGAAATTTGAAAAACACGTTCAAATGTGCAAAAATTTATTATTAATCGAATGCCAAGTCCTAAACCTATCAATTAGCTTCGATGGTGAAGATGGGTTGATTTCAATTCTAAGGACAAAAAACCTGAATTTGACATGTATATGTACAGAAGAATTGTCATTGACTTTTATCTTTCTTCGTGGCTGAGTGGCATGGTCACTGGCATACAAGTATCCTGGACCAGGGTTCAAATCCCGGCCGTTCTGATACTATAGTCTTTGAGTGATTTCGCCTGGGGCTCTGATCCCGAGGTCGTTAAGAGAATCCAGACTTTAATGAATTAATTTATATGGCTTATTTGAAATATGAAAAACACGTTTAAATATACAAAAAATTATCATTATTTGAATGCCAAGTCCCAAACCTACCAATTAGCTACGATAGTGAAGATAGGTTGATTTCAATTCTAAGGACAGAAAACCTGAATTTGACAGGTATATGTACAGAAGAATTGTCATTGACTATTATCTTTCTTCGTGGCTGAGTGGCATGGTCACTGGCATACAGGTATCCTGGACCAGGGTTCAAATCCCGGCCGGTCAGATACTATAGTCTTTGAGTGATTTCGCCTGGGGCTCTGATCCCGAGGTTGTTAAGAGAATCCAGACTTTAATGTATTAATATATATGGCTTATTTGAAATATGAAAAACTCGTTTAAATGTGCAAAAATTTATCATATATATATATATATATATATATATATATATATATATATATATATATATATATATATATATGTGTGTGTGTGTGTGTGTGTGTGTGTGTACTATATGAAGATACAGTTCTGAGTAAATTTTCAATTCATCTCTAACATGGTATAATCCTGTTGGTCACACCTAGTGAGATAGGTCCGATTAAACGTTTCGCTAATAATAGATCGGGATTACTCCTCTGTCGCCAGTGCAGGATTAGTACCACAATAATCTTTGGAATTTCCTGTAGGATACCGCATAGTCTTGGGAAAAGAAAGACCGATCTTCTATAATATAACAATGATAAAACAGAAATGGTTTTAAAACAGTAATATGTAAAAAGAGGATGAAATCCATAATGATAAAATACCAACATCTCAACCCAATGAGTAAGGGCAAATACGGCCCACTTGGAAAATAAATATTTGGAAACCAAATAACAGTGATGAGAAGTGACCTGAGTAAAGATGAAGAAATGGCAGAAAACAGGCTGAAAAATGTCAATATACAGAAAGAACTGAATGAGAAATACAACGTGCATGAGAAGGGCCTCAACAATGCAAGAGAAGATATAAAGCAAAGAATAAAGGCCAAGGCACAGAAGATCCACAGACACGAGGACAGAAACAAAGGAGAAATATATGTCTATACAGCCAACTAAAAGGCGAAGATGACAATCAAGAGAACCCAGAAGTGGATCGATCCAAACAGCTCTTGGATGGAATATGTAAAATAACCCAGTAGCTCACAGTAAACAAACAAAGAGGCTACTTGCTATTAAAAGTAATGAAAAAGGAAGAGTTAAGCAAAGATTCTCTGATATAACGGTGAGTCTATACGGAACCAGCTGAAGAAAACTTCAAACTAGAAAGCATTAGACCCCTATGAATTTCTTAGTTATTGGTTCAAAAACTTTAAAGCTTTACATATAAGAATGGCAAAACAGCCTGAATGGATGACAACAGGAATGACTTATCTAATTCAAAGAAACAAAAATAAAGGTAACATAGTAAACAAATATTGACCAATTACAAGCCAATCAATAATTGTGTGGAAGCTAAAAAGGGGAATCGTCAAGAGGAAACAAACACCATTCCCAGCCAGTAAAAAGGACGAAGAAGAAAACACAGAGACACAAAAGACAAGTTACTAAAAGACAAAATTGTGATGAAGAATAGCGATGGAAGGAAAAAAACAACCTCAGAATGGCCTGGATAGACTACAAGAAAACCTTTGACATGATACCACACTCTTGGTTGATAAGAATACTCAAAGCTATATGGTTTAGAAACTTTAGAGGATGGCACTATCAACTGCTTCAAGAATACAATGCAAAACTGGGAAACTGGTATTACATGATCTGGAAAACGGATTGCAGAGGAATCTTTCAAGGGAACTCACAATCACCACTATTGTTCGTGGTGGCTATGATCCACATGAAGAAAAGAGTGCTGGGAAAGACCGGAATTGGGTACCAGCCGAAGAAAGGAGGCAGCAGAGCAAACCACCTGATGTTCGTGGATGAGACATCAAGCCGTTCGGGAAAGATACTAAAGAAATAGATACTGTCATCCAGACAACACGAGTACTATCAGGAAATGCCATGATGAATTTTGGAACAGAAAATTGTGCTCCAGTTAACATAGAGAGGAAAGGTAACAATGACTGAAAGGATAAAGCTCTCTGATGGAAAAGTCATTAAAGAAACCTAGAAATGAAGAAAAAATCAGAAGAAAATACAGGCAAAGAATCAAAGCTATGATAAAGCTATAGTGTAACTCTAGAATTTTAGTAAACGCTATAAACACCGGGGCAGTGTTATTTATCAGGTGCAGTACTGGATTAGTGGAGTGGAAGAAGTCAGAGATATTCAACATGGATGGAAAAAATAAAAATGCTAGAAAGATAATGAGCATGAACCAATTACTGCACCCGGGAGCAAATATTGAGACTATATACCACGAAGTGAAAGACTAAAAGGTCTTATCAGTATAGACTGTGTCAACATCGAAAGTAGAGTACTGGGACAGCACCTCAAGATCAATGAAGAAGAATGGCTAACGAGTGCTGTGAAGAAAACCTGGTAAATGAAGGCGAAGACCCAGTAGTCTATAAAGAGAGAACAAAAAAAAAGAGACGAGAAGAAAGGAAGAGAAAACCAATTCATGGATAATTCTTGAGACAAACTGAAGACTTGGCCAGTGAGAAAACATCTTAGTGGTTACAGAAAGAAAATCAGGCGTTAAGAGCAATACATATTTAACGACCTATAGATGGAAATAACATCTGGGCAAAGTGCAGGAAATGTATGGCAAAAAAAAAAAAAAATAAAACACCTATTAGTCATATCGCCAGGGAATATTTAGCACATGCTGAATCAATATAAGGAACGCCATGCAGCATCAAATGGTACGAACATCAACTTCAAGCTGTGTTAGAAAACGATCAGTCTAAACTACTCTGGGACTACAGTATAAGGACGGACAGGATGATGCAAGCACCGTGGAGGATCCTTTTTTTTCTTTCTTTTTTGTATGACAATTTTAAGAGAGAGAGAGAGAGAGAGAGAGAGAGAGAGAGAGAGAGAGAGAGAGAGAGAGAGAGAGAGAGAGAGAGAGAGAGAGAGAGAATTTTTAACAACCTTTTTGAAGCAAGGTTATGACATTTGCGAATGTCTTGGATAATTTTTATTTTTTTTATTCGATTACAGCCAGAGGCAGTGTGTTGTCGATGATGGATTATTTATTGTTTAATTTTTCTACAAGCTTGGAAGTATTAATTTACTTTGTCAATAAGTAGAATTTGGTTTAGTTTAGCTTAGAGTGTTTGTGAATGATAGTCAGTTTATTATTAATCTTTGATTATACACCTTTAGTTCAATTAGCTAGGTGTGTTTGTAAACTTTTTGTACTTTTTATTTGCAGGGCATAATTCCTCCTCTGAGAAGTTTATTTTATTTCTATTTTTTTTTCTTTTCTTTTTTGGTATCCTGGATTATATTTAAGGACCTTATTTTCTTGCTATGAAAGATTTTTATGATATTGAAGCCATAATAACCCAGACCGTCTAAAGGAGTTTCCCTTTGGATTACTGATGATAATGGCGATGATGATGACAAAAGACTGATTAACTGGCCCCAGTATAGGAAGTGAGTGTGCAACAGAATTTGACTGGAGGGGCCTACCCTTTGCTAAGAAGTTGTGGCCGGGGTTGTCAATGTATGTTGGCCCCTCTCGACTTATGTAGACAACGATGTCCAGACAATTGTATATACAGTATATATACCACCTCTAAACTTGGCTGTT
The DNA here is from genome assembly GCF_036898095.1 of Palaemon carinicauda. Classification (NCBI taxonomy): domain Eukaryota; kingdom Metazoa; phylum Arthropoda; class Malacostraca; order Decapoda; family Palaemonidae; genus Palaemon; species Palaemon carinicauda. The sequence goes on along the minus strand of NC_090741.1, from coordinate 127,860,025 downwards.
GTTATTATTTTAGTTTTAAGTATTGTTGGTATTTTGCGGGAAATTTGCCGGTGTTGGGTTTTGTGACGGTGCCTGTGCCACATAGGCAGACCTTCTGTATATTTTTTTTAATATTTTTTTCTTTGTTAATATTAAGTGATGAATTTCGTATTAAGCATTAGAGAGATTAGTATTTTTTTCTTTTTTTGAGTAATTTCGTTTGTTATGAATTATGTATTAAGGTCATGTTTTGTTTCACTATACCTTATGTTCCAGAGTCCAGTTAGTGTGAAGTAAGGGGAAAGTTTGTGTTGTGGGACTTTTGTCTGTTGTGAATGATTAAGGGTGCGGGTGTTGTTTTGTGACATTCCGCCGCCGCACATTGACTCAGGCTGACAAGACAAAGAGAAAATAGTATCACTCATGGGTGTTGCAGTACCATGGCACCCAAGGGGGGAGAAAAAAATATTTTAAAGTACCAAGACAATCAAATGGAAATGGGAAGGCGATAAGATATGCATGTACGCCCATTATGGACCAAACCTAAGTCATTAACAAGTAATCGTATAGGTAGTAACCGATATACCCAAAGGATTAGTGCAAAAGATCGGGCTACTTGAAACAGTACATATAGTGAGGGAAGGTATGTACTCTTAAATGATCTGATGTAACCTGGGACTACAGTATGTAAACCACCATTATGATAATAATAATAATAATAATAATAATAATAATAATAATAATAATAATAATAACAATAATAATAATAATAATTGAATTTTCCATAAGATGGAGTACCTGCATTTGTAAGATATGTTTTCCCATGGTGGGCAGTCGCCAAGTGAATGTGCCGGTGGCAGACTGCAACTGGAGTCAGTATGTAATTGAAGACGCAATAAACCACAAGCCTTCACCACTGTGTATGTATCTCTTGTCCCACCTTGACATCTAATATGGCACAGTGATTCTTAAGGACCTCCATGACCCTCACCCTGCCCTTCCAGCGTCGCTCAGCGCAGTCAACGCCAAGGGCCGCATGCCCTATTGTCCCCCGTGGGCTCGTTAATGTCCTGCAAGAAGCCAGGCAGGTCATGGCGGCACAGCGACAAATGATCAACTCCCTCCGCGACCGGATTACGACACATGCTGCCCCTGCACCTCGTGTCCCTTCGTCTGCAGCCCCAGAGAAGTGTGAAAACCAGCTAAAGCCCGCCGCGTCCAGGTCCTGAAGAAGGTCGATGGAATGCTGGATCGAATTGTGCAGACTACTGCCGCACGAAATCGTCCACCACATCAGGCTATACTGAATGCCCCCTCTGCAACCAGCGCTGGACGCCAGATTCACCTCATAGGAATGAGGAATGGAGTAACCTCACCGCTACGGAAGCCATGGATTTTATTCGCGATATTGTGCTACACTTTACAAACCGTGCTGTTTTTCAATGTAATGCAAGGCCCAGGCGAAAGCATTAGCGATTATTTTCTTAAGTGTTCCCAAAAGGCCACCGATTGCAATTTTCAGTGCCTTCAGTGTCATTTTAATCTAGCCAAATATATATTACCTAAGTTAATGGTGGGCCTAAGTGATGACGCTATGCATTGCCATATGTACCAATGTAGCAACGACATTAATAGTGTTAGCGCCATCAGGGCCAGGTGCTGTGCTTACGAGCAGGCCGTGTCGACGCCACTGCGCGCTAATGCAATTGTCAGGAAACTCCTTGCGCTGCTGGCAGCGAGATGCCCGAGGCAGATCATCCGAATGCAACCATCGCTGGTACAGGTAGGGGTCCCCCTCCACCTCCCTGTGGGAACTGCTGTGGCCGCCACACCCCCGGCAAAGTCTCATGATCAGCCAAGTCCGCTGTATGCAACAGATGCTGCAAGCAGGGCCACTATTACAAATGCTGCAGAATATCCCATGCAAAAACGACAGAATCCCTGACAGACGTGTCTATTGCTATGTCTAGTGCTACCCTTGTTGTGGGCACCAACCTTGCCCGCCAACCAGTAGTGGAGGTAACAGTCATCCCCACCTCCAAAGGAGTACGAGCGCCTGTCGTCGCTGTGGCGGACACCGTGGCTCACGTATGTGTGGCGGGCCACTCCCTGCTGTAGCACCTGCAAGTCCGCCAAGCAGCCCTTACACCCTCTGCCGGCATGCGGGATGTGGAAAACCTGCCCCTGAAGTGCCTTTGATCCGCCGTGTGCAATGTCACCTTGCAAGGCCGCACCATGGAGCAGGACGTGTACTTAGTGCGGTCGGCAAAGCACCTGTTTCTGTCGCTGGACGCCTTCAGGGACTTGAAGCTGGTACCCAATGAGGTCCCCCATCCGTCTCCTGCAGTGGTGCGCATGAGCTTGTTTGATGGCGCGGCCCGCCGGGCCACCCAGGTACCACCCCAACCCGCCGAGGTGCCCTTGCCACCCCAGGAGGACCATGCGGTCAGATTGGAAGCCTGGCTCCTGCAATATTTTGCCACGACGACGTTTAACACAGTTAGAAAGCCACTGCCACTGATGCATGGGAAACCTCACCACATCCACCTGCTCCCAGGAGCCATGCCCTACGCATGCCACACCCCAGCATCAGTGCTCAAACACTGGGAAGAGGAAGTGAATGCCTAGCTCAAAGAGGTCATCTCCCGTGGCGTCATAGAACTGGTACCTGCTGGGTAGCCGACCGAGTGGTGTGCCCATATGGTGGTCATTACCAAAAAGTCAGGACAGCCACGATGACAGCATTGAAGGGGCTTTCTGGCACGCCTACGACATCCGCGAAACATGCGCAGCTAAGGGCATCACCCTGAAACCGGAGAAATTTCAGTTCGCAAGAAGAGAAGTGGACTTTGTGGGCTTCAACTTGGGCTGGGAGGCCTAAAAGCCAACAGAGGAACGTCTGGCGGCCATCAAGAACTTCCCAATGCTGTGTCAGCCCTCTATCACCGACATAAGGGCGTGGTACGGATTTGTCAACCCTCCATTGCAACAGTCCCCATCATGAACCCATTCATGGAGCTCTTCAAGAAGCCAACGGGGAAGTTAGTGTACTGGGATGAGGCACTCTGCACAAAATTCCATCATGCCCAGGACACAATATGCCAATTAGCAAAGGACGGGTTAGCCTACTATGACAGGAGCCGCCACACAGCAGCGATCACCGACTTGAGCAAAGAGGGCATAGCGTTTGTTATCCTCCAGCAGTATTGCACATTCAGCTCTGCTGCCACGCCCTTTTGCTGCATGGGCAGGTGGCGCTTGGCACTATGCGGCAGCCGCCATCTCACCGCCGTCGAAGCTAGCTATGCCTTCGTGGAGGGGAAAGCCTCGCGGTAGCCTGGTGTCTCCAGAAGGCGATGCTGTTCCTCCTGGGGTGCCCCAAGCTCACCGTCGTGACAGACCACCGCCCATTAACCAAGTTGCTGGGTGATCGGGCCCTTACAAAAATCTCTAACCCCCGCCTCTTCAGGCTGAAGGAGAGAACCCTGCAGTAGCGCTTTAGGGTCAAGTATCTTTCTGGGAAGCGTAATAGTGTGGCACGCTTCCTGTCACGATACCCCGCCTTGAAAGCCGATCCCAGCACCCACGATGTGGATCTCGACAAACACCTCACCGACGCATAGGAGCCGCTGTCTTAGCAGCAGAAGAGCATGACAGCTGCATCGTGGACGAGGCAAGTGTCAGAAATGACGCCCTCAGCGACCCCGTATATCAGCTGCTCATGGCCAGGGTCCTTGCCAGGGACTACGCCAACAGGAAGTCCCAGGAAGTTGCATGCCTTCGACCCTTCTACGGTATCAGGGAGAGGCTGGCCATTGTCCAAGACTTAATGACACAGATCCAAACAGGGCAACGTCTGCCTAGTTTAACCGGGCCTCTTCATCAGCAGGTGGCTGCCAACCTACACGCGGGGCACCTAAGCCTGGACTCTATGCAACGATGAGCGCGCCAGACGGCATACTGGCCTGGACTTGAGGGGGACCAGCGGTATCACCACTCTTTGTGCAGAGAAGGCGACGTACACACACCATCCCAGGCCGCGGGGGGACTCATCATCACGCCCCCCCCCCCCCGGAGTATCCCTTCCAGATGACGGTAGTAGATATATTCCAGCACAACGGACACATGTACATGGCTTACACAGACAGGCTCACAGGTTGACTGGAGCTGGCCAATTTCCCCCACGGTACCTCCTCCTCTCACATCAAGACCCAGTTACGTCGTTACTTCACCAGGTGGGGGTCCCCCGAGCAAATCTCCACGGATGGTGGCACCAATCTGGCAAGCGAGGATATGGGAGAATTTTTCAAGTTACCAACAGTCCAACGGTAAGGTAGAGGTTGCAGTCAAGGTTGGGGAGTGGATAATAATGGCCAACACAGGCAGCGGCGGCAGCCTCGACACGGACAAGTCTTCTTTGGCTATGCTATAGTACCTCAACACCCCCCTCGCAGAATGAGTAAATCACCCACCCATATGGCAGCAGGCAGGCAGTTCCGAGACGGCGTACCTACGGCCCGCTGGCACCTCACAATAGACAAACACTGGGGGCCACCCCTCCGGCATAGAGAATGTCAGATGGCTGACAACACTGCTGCCCTCACCAAGAACGGACCCTTCAGAGCACTTACCGTCA
>NC_090741.1:127837910-127847910 GCF_036898095.1 Palaemon carinicauda | reverse complement strand
AAATCAAGATATGATTAGATGTCCCGACTGGAGAACCAACCTTACTAGTTATAACGCTAGGGGAGTCAGTGTATACGAGGTCCAAGGAATTACCAGACATGTGAGTAGCTTCATTTATGATTTGCTCACAGCCTGATTCAGAGGCAAAGTCTAAAGCTCTTATACCATGGTGATCGGTAGGAGAGATAGAACTTAACCACTCCCTATGGTGGTCATTAAAATCACCAACAAAGACAAAAGAAGCCTTTCCATCACCTTCTTTTATCTTAGCCATAATGGTAAGAAGACAATCGAAGATAGAATCATCCATGTCTGGATACAGGTAGATGGAACACAAATAAAAGTTGTAATGCCTGCCACAAACTTTTTTTACTTGAATCTCATGACATCTACATTGACAGTAGGACTTTTTAGAAGCAGGGTACACGGTCCTAATATACACTGCCATTCCCCTGGCCCTAGGGATGGCATCACTTTTCAACAATATTGGCTTCTTAAAACCAGTTATAAGGAGCGTAGATGAGTGCCTCATATTAGAAACCAAAGTTTCTGAGCACAAAAGAATATCATACTGTCATGACGCAACTATTAGGTCTTGGATATTTGCATGAAGACCATGAATTTTGCAACACAGAAGACGACATTGACGAAATCTAGGACGTACTGGTCCCGGATTTTGCTTGATGTCTCCAGACAGCATAAGAATTAATAGAAATAAAAAAGAGACATCATACTTAAAAACAGGATTAACAAGAATTATAACAAAAACAATATGTAAATAATTATAATTAAAGTGATTGATGAAACACATATACTGAAGTAAAAAGATGGAAAAACTGGTCAACATGGAGGAGCCAATACACCATGCAAGGCTAAATACCCTCCAGGATAGCCACTTCAACTGAAGGGAGGACAGTAAGGATGGTTTTGAGAAGAAAAAGAATCATAAAAGGAAAAGACAACCTCTTGATAAACCACCAGGCATCCATGGCCCTTTTATTAAGCCTGCCAACACACCATATCAAAAAAACAAAAGGAAGAAAAAAAATAATAATAAGATAGAATAGTGTGCCCGAGTGTACCCTCAAGAAAGAGAACTCTAACCCAAGACAGTGGGAGACCATGGTAGAGAGGCTATGGCACTACCCAAGAATAGAGGACAATGGTTTAATTTTGGAGTGTCCTTCTCCTAGAAGAGCTGCTTACCATAGCTAAATAGTCTATTCTACCCTTACCAAGAGGAAAATACACTCGACAAATTGCAGTACAATAATTAACCCCTTGGGTGAAGAAGTGTTTAGTATCTCATGTCTGTCAGGTGTATGAGGAAATACGAGAACATGTAAAGAATAGGCCAGACCATTCTGTGTAAGTGTAGGCAAAGAAAAAATAAACCGTAACCAGAGAGAGAGATCCAATACATTACTGTCTGGCCAGTCAAAGGATCCAATATCTCTCTAGTGGTAATATCTCAACGGGCGGCTGGTGCCCTGGCCAACCTACTATCTAAAAATATATATATATATATATATACATATATATATATATATATATATATATATATATATATATATATTTATATATATATATATATATATATATATATATATACATACATATATATATATATATATATATATATATATATATATATATATATATATATATATATATATATATATATATATATATAAATATATATAAATATATATATATATATATATATATATATATATATATATATACAGATATATATGTACATATATATATATATATATATATATATATATATATATATATATATATATATATATATATATATATATATATATACACAGATATATATGTACATATATATATATATATATATATATATATATATATATATATATATATATGAATATATATATATATATATATATATATACTGTATATATATATATATATATATATATATATATATATATATATATGTATATATATATATATATATATATATATATATATATATATATATATATATTTAGAGCATATATATACACACATATATATGTATATATATATTATATATATAAATTATATAGATATATATATATATATATATATATATATATATATATATATATATATATATATATATATATATATATATATATATATTTAGAGCATATATATACACACACATATATATGTATATATATATATTATATATATAAATTATATATATATATATATATATATATATATATATATATGTATGTATATATATATATATATATATATATATATATATATATATATATAGATAGATAGATAGATAGATAGATAGATAGATAGCTAGATAGATAGCTATATAAATATACATCATATTCTTTATATACTTACATATGGAACATAATTCATATAATTATGCGTGTATCGATGTGTGCCTGCCTGAGACTTATACATGCAATATTTCACAGTAAAATGATAAGTTTAACCATTATTTATAATTTTTTTTGAGATATCTATAAAGAGAATCTTTAATGAACCCTATGAGGTATTATAGCCTATTTATAGACAACTTTCCATAGAGCGTTAGACGTTGTCGAGTGAAGACGTGTTATGGCAGTGCTCTGTCAAATTTTAGCCGTGCCTTTTCAGCTTATATTTTCGGTCGTCAAAGTTTCGAAAATATTAGTTAGTCTTAAGGAGAGACTAAAGCGATAAGCAAAAGTACGCCCTGGCTGTTTGTACCCTATGTAGATTTTTACAGGGCAGACGGAAAAAAAGTGGATAAGATGTGACTGTAACAGGTAATACAGGAAGAAGTGCGTGTTCATAGATGTAAACATCAGTGATGAGTACGTAACAAACTTGAAATGGATTTTTTCACTCTGTGTAGAAGAAACTATTATGGCCAAGACAACTATATCAAATATAGAAGAGGAATTGAAAATGGAAGACCTTTATACAAACGGACATGAAGAGAAACTCACTGAACTGGGACGTCAAATTGCGTAACTCCACCCAAATCACTGATCTCACAGAGAAAGTTGATAATCTATCGATGAATATTGAATCCATTAGGTTATCAATTCAAATGCTGATGGACCCAAAACAAGAAAAAATGACATATGCTGCGAAAATAATGAAGAAATGTACTGGCAATTAAATCTACTAGAGCATCAACTAAAATCACGGCCAGCAATAATGAGGTCAAACATGCCCTTAAGGAGGTTTTAATTCTTAATACGAGGTCAACTTCATATGGAAATGTTGCTGGAAACTGCTGCTGAAAAGATCAGAGAGGAAGAAGCAAACAAGATCTAACCCTGGCTGCCAATACCGAGACGAGGAAATTTGAAAAAAAATAACACCTATAATTATGATTTGCAATGTATGCAATGATGAAGATGAATTACTATATGCTCTGATTTAAAGAAATTGTTGCCTAGATCATATCCAAAACAAATAAGAAAAGATAAAACTTGCATTCAAGAAAAGTGCTGCTGATGGGACTTCCCACTACTTATTGAAATGTGACCCTGAAGTTCGGAAGTCTGTTCATGATAATGGGGATAAAGTTATCTTGTGATGGGGTACTTATAATATACGTGATAGGTAGCATGTGATCACCTGCTACCACCATCAGAGGTATGGACAGTTTGAAAAAGATTGCTCCACCAAAGAGTGTAATTCGCAACAGGAAAAAAATTTAAAATGGACAAAGTTACACAAACCAAATGATCACACGCTGGATTCGAGAAATTGCAAAGATTGTGATTTTTAAGTTAATTGAATAGCAGAAAATAGTAACCGTGGATAATAAGGATATCATAAAGTGTGACTATGTATGTATACAATCAGTTGGTAATAATACTAATGAAATTCGATAATTGATAAATGATAGATATTTGGACATACTAGCATTTTCTGAAACATGGGGAAATAATTCTGATAAAGCGAAGATCGTTGAAATGACTCCTATACATACGGCTTCTTTCATATTCCTAGAGAGTGAAGGTCTGGTGGGTGTGTCTGGCTCTTCATTCCTAAAGGTTACTCAAATCTCAAAATGTTAAAAAGAACTAGTGTAAGAAGCCTTCAATATATAGAAATAAATTTTACGAAAAGAAAAAAATATGCATTGTAACAGTTTATAAACCTCCGAGAACAAATAGTTGTATCTTCTTTGAAGAATTTAGTGTACTCATTGAGATGATTATTATGGAGAAAAAATTAAATAGTTATTTGTGGAGACTTCAGTCTTTGGATGGATGACGCATCAAATCTTAATGTTTCAACATTTAGTGAGTTATTGAAACAATACCAATTTGTGAATAATATTGACTGTAAAACTAATTTGACTGGGCATATGTCGGACATAGTTTTAAGTGATGGGATGAATAACATTGTATCTGATATAAATGCAGAACAGAAGTGAACTATCTCTCAAGTGCACGAACATATTATGTTGAGACTACCTCTACACAAAAACGCAGTGGTGAAAAAAAAAGAAAAAGAAAAAAAATAAGCATTAGAAATATATCAAACTTCTCTCCTTTGAATTTATTGAAGAAGTTACAAAGAAAGTAAATGATGCTATCAGTATTGCCTGCAATCATGAAACCAACATTTGTTAGACACTACGTGTGTTGACTGGCTTATCACCATGTAAAATAAGGTGAGTAAAAGTAAATATGATACCATGTGTCCACTGATGGAAAAAGACTATAATTGTTAAAGGCCGATCTCCTTGGTTTGATGGAAAAACTATAGAGAGTAAGCGGTAAAATATACGTAAAGAAAGAAATAGGAATCGGTAAAAAACTGAAAGTGCAAGAATAGAGTGCAAAAGTTCAATGTGACAATATTATTACCTATTAAGAAGGAAAAAAAAGTGTATACAATATGAAAAAGGACCCGCAAAGCAGCTACAGACATAAGTAAGTTATATCGTCTCCTGAAGAGTATTATGGGAAATGTAAAGGGAAAAAGGCTACCCAGGTGGTACAGTGACCAGGAATTACCAAACAATTTTCTTGAATTCTTAAAAAAAACTAAAAGTGAAATATAATTGGGTCATTAACAAATATTCAACATCAGATTAATGTTACACCAAATACACTGATGAGATTAAAGATATTCAATAATTTAATACAAAATGATGTCACCAATATTATCAAGGAGGCAAAGAAAGCAAACTGCGATTGATCCATTACCGAAATCTGAGGCAACTGGAAACTTTTAGTCTAGCTAATATAATTACGAGCTTAGCAAATACAAGCATCGATGAGTTAAGTGTCCGAAATCTGCACCTCTAATATGAATTTTTGCTAGTGTTAGCGAATGGATGACAATCGAACAACTAGAATGAAATGAAAATAAAACTGAGTTTATGGTAGTTGGAAGGAAAAAGAGCGTTAGAAACATGTGTGGTATTCAAATAAGCCTAAGAAACAACTCTGCCCTGACATGTAATAAAGTTCGTGTTCTAGGCGCATCTCTTGACTGTAACTTGTCTTTCAATGCCCAAATAAAAAATGTATTAAAAACTATTGGTTATCATCTTAGATATATTGCTTTTATAAAGAACTACCTGGATGAACATTTTGTAAAGAAACTTGTGATATACTGTGTCATTACTGGGATTGAATACTGTAACTCCATTTACTACAATCTACCAAAAGCACAACTTAAGAAATTACAAAACATAATAAACAGAGGAGCATGGCTGGTAAAAGGTGTCCTGCCCAGAAAAGGATCACTCCTATACAAATTGATTTATACTGGCTGCCTATTATAGCCGTAATTTAGTTTAGAATATGTATATTAACCCATAAAGATATTAGAACTGGAGGTCCAAAATATCTGAGAGTAGTGCCACATATTGTGCAGCCACCAAGTCGTGTTGACACGAGAATATTCCAGATGGTTTAAAATTATTCGAACCTTGACATATGTCTACTGTAGGCTAGAGCCTTTAATATGCGGCCCCGATACTATGTAATATGGGGTCTGGCTAATGCCCTTTTTTTAAGGCCTGCTTTACTGATTCTTCACAGCAGGGGAGCCCTACTCTCTTCAGGATCTCCAAAGTCTTTTTATCTTATTTTTTCGAAAGCATTCAACATTTCACACTGTACATTGGTCGTTTCTTTTCAAATCTACACCATTGAAGCACTTTAAAAGCACTAAAGTCTTCATTTTCCTTTAGAAAGCTTCAATATAATCAGTATTTTGATTGTATAGGAGCTTAAAGTAAAGTAAAGTAAGGTTTGTATGTATAATGGTTGTTTATTCCATACCATTCAGATTATATCCTCCAGTTTTGCATCTCTTGAAAAAACGAGGATTTATGATTACTTATATTATAAAAATGGGCTAAGAAAATTCCTCCACTGGCCCTTTTTAATGGAAAACTCTCTCTTTTTCTATATGGGTGTTTGAACAACAAAATATTGTCCTAGCTCCTTTATTTATTTGCATTGTTATATCAAAAATAAATTTCATTGGTTATCAATTTAGTTAGATTTTATTTTCAAATTACTCTTAATTTTTTATATCATTATCTATTAAAAAAATTGTATTTTTTTCTTACTTCTTTTAGTTATTATAGTTTAAAAATACTTCGTTATAGTGAAAAATATGCAAAGATCAAAGCAGTGATATTTTTTCCTTACTAATGTCATATAATAACAAATTATTCTGGAATGGATTTTCCGATTACTCTCTCTCTCTCTCTCTCTCTCTCTCTCTCTCTCTCTCTCTCTCTCTCTCTCTCTCTCTCTCTCTCTCTCTCTCTCTCTCAACATATATATATATATATATATATATATATATATATATATATATATATATATATATATATATATATATATATATATATATATATATATGTGTGTGTGTGTGTGTGTGTGTGTGTGTGATTCCTAATTCAATATGTCGAAAAGTTAATCCCTAATCAAGTGCTATGTGTTTAAAAGGGATCAGAACGCTTAGCAGTGCCAGCTATTAAATTGAAAAGAAAAAAAATGTGATTTCCGTCGTTTCCTGAAACTTAACTGTAGTTTGGTATCTCTGACTTTCAGAAGCCATATACACATAATATATTATTTTCATACGTGAATGAAAATACCTTCAATATACATATATATATACACACACACACACACACACATATATATATATATATATATATATATATATATATATATATATATATATATATATATATATATATATATATATACATATATGTATTTATACATATATATATATATATATATATATATATATATATATTTATTTATATATATATATATATATATATATATATATATATATATATATATATATATATATATATATATATATATATATATATATATATAAATGCTTCCATTGTTAGAGGAAGGAATATATTATGAAAATTAGAATGCCACTTTCGAAAGAAAAAATATTTAATCAGATGGGCCTACCAGTATTAACTTATGCATGAGAAACTTTGATGCTAACTATAGCATTGGATCATAATCTGTTTATAACTCAACAAGCTATTGAAAAAATAATGTTGGGAATAACAATATAAGGCAAAAAAGAAAAAAAAAGAGAAACATGGATATGGGAGCAACCTAAAGTGTAGGATATTCTAGCAACATGTTAGTAAAAGAAATGGACATGGGCAGCATATATAAGGAGAATGCCACACAATAGATGGACAATAAGAATAATAAAGTGGTTCCCTAAAGAATGGAAAAGAAGCAGGGGAGGGAAGAGAAGATGATGTATTGACGAACTAAGAAAGTTTGCAGGGATGGACAATGCCTGGCATGGGTAGATGTAGCTGCTCGCTTGCCTACTCGGGTCCAGTTTTTTAATCTAAAAACTCAGATGGGCTTCTATAATTTATTATTATTGCTGTATATATATATATATATATATATATATATATATATATATATATATATATATATATATATATATATATATATGACTGTTCTTGTTTCTTATTGGTCCCCTCTTCTGATGTAATGGTGGCGTCATACATTGATTGGTGTCCTTACCTGCTCTTGCATGCAGGTGAATCATGTGCGCATTTCTGTTGAGTGAGTCACGCAATATGTTTTTAGGCGATATGTTTGCATATTTTCAACGTTTGGCTGCGATGTTTAGCCTAGCTAAGACGCAATATAAGCACTTTTCACAAACATTGGCTTTCGAGTGCCACTTGACTCCTTTTTCTCCCCCCACTCTCTCTCTCTCTCTCTCTCTCTCTCTCTCTCTCTCTCTCTCTCTCTCTCTCTCTCTCTCTCTCTCTCTCTCTCTCTCTCTACAAATCAATATCTCTCTATCGTTTAATTAACGAACAAAACTCACAAAATACCTAATCACATACATATATCAACTTATTCGATGTGAAATTTTCTCCTTTACTTGACACCACTTGGTCACGTACCTGAATTCATGTGAAATTGAAGATCTTATTAACTCATTTATTGGTCTACCTTAATATTTGTATGAGTGCCCAAAGATTTTCATTTCATTTCACAAGGAATTTAGTAGCCTTTCTTAAATCTACCTAACAAAAAACAAAATCTGATGTTTTTCATATTCCGAGTTTTTTAAAGTAAATTTGGTTTTCTTCAAAATAATTGTTATTAATCTTCTATGTTGGGCTATCTATAGTTCACAGAATATCATTTCTATTATTTCATTTGCCCCTTTTATTTCACTATTTTAACTTGACTTATCATGGATTAATTCACCTTTCTTATTTCTTATATCTAGGCTTTAATTTTACGATCTCAAACATCTAAGTTAGGTCAAAAATTGTTTCATCATCAATTTCACTCCTTGATTACTGAATGTCCTACTTACTTGAGTATGAATAATTTGTTAGTATTTTGCTAGTGTGTCAGGAATTTCTTTTCTTGAAAAAGTATTTCTCCCTATTCTTTGTATGTATTCCTTCAAGCAATATGCAATCCTGTTGTAAGTCACCTACAACATTTCTATTAACCCTTGCTTTCTCTTGTTCTATTTTAGTTCTTTCGAAATCTAAGTTTCTTACCTGACAACTGAAACAAAATATTGGTAGTGATAAATCTCTGAACATCTTCCTATCTTTTTAGATAATCCTTCTTTTAAACCTAACAATCTTAAACCTACCAATAATGTAATTATCCTGGACAAACGTGCAGTAGTCCATGGATCCTAGGATTCCTTTTATTCATTCATCAACAATAGTCCTTCTTGGATAGTAAGATCACAATCATTTTTATGATTAATAAGTACATATACTCTATGCCCTACACAAATGTCTAAACCTCTCTAGAACATTATTTGGATAATATATCCTACTCATTAAATTTCACTTTTTTTAAGACTACTTTCATGATTCACAACCCTTCTTCGGGTTTCACCTTTTCAATGAGAAATTTCTTTTCATATTCATGAGACATCACACATTCTTATAACTCCTTGGTAAGAGATCGAGTTAAATTAATGTAGGATCAGAAATTAATTTCTCTTCATTATTTATAGCCTTCTATTTCATATCCTCAAATCTCTTATTTTCACCCTTAAATTTGAAAGCAGGTATTTTTAAAGAGTCATTCACTGTAGTTACTGTCGAAATTCTATTTTCATTTATATAGCACTTTTTTATATATTCACAAAGATTATATTCATTCTTGGCTACTCTTCCTATTTCTAAAATTTCTTCATTCTCCTTGTCTTTCTTAGTCGGGACTCAGTTTCTTCTGCCAAATTCGTCTCCTACAAAGTGACCAGTTTTGTAAAAGACTTGTCTTTGACAAGTAGAATCATACTCAGACTATCTTATTCTCATTTGAAACCTGCACTTCTCACAAATAAAATTCATACTTCATCATTGTATCTTTTTTTGAACGATATCTTAAGGCTATGTTGGGAAAAGTTACTTTAAAAAATGACATCTATATTTATCATTTGGCACATTTTGGCAATTAATTCTCTATCTAACCTGACGGTTCAT
>NC_090741.1:127827910-127832910 GCF_036898095.1 Palaemon carinicauda | reverse complement strand
GTATTTCTAGATGATCTGGCTACCCATGCCTATCTTTTTTTTTAGCCAGATATGGCATATATATAAGTATGTGTTCGATTTTCCTGTGATGCCAATTTTTCGTTTTTTCCCATTTCTTTCAAAATTACTACGTACTAAGGAACTATCACAGAGTAATGATTCATTTAGCTGTTTATTTGTCGGAAAATGTACCTTGATGGTTTGCCTAGCACGTGGCTGAAATTTTTTTTTTCTGAAATGCCGTATATTAGAATGTTGGCCATTTTTCCGCGAGTGCCCCTTTTTATTTGTTTTGCATTTTTTTGCTTAGTCATATTACCGTAAGGAATTAGCAAGTAGTGTCGCAAAACTTATATTTTTATAGTGTTGGAAAGTGTTTCTAGATGATCTGGCTACCCATGCCTATCTTTTTTTTTAGCCAGATATGGCGTATATATAGGTATGTGTTCGATTTTCCTGTGATTGCCATTTTTTCGTTTTTTCCCATTTCTATCAAAATTACTACGTACCAAGGAACTATCACAGAGTAATGATTCATTTAGATGTTTATTTGTCGGAAAATGTGCCTTGATGGTTTGCCTAGCACGTGGCTGAAATTTTTTTTTCTGAAATGCCGTATATTAGAATGTTGGCCATTTTTCCGCGAGTGCCCCTTTATATTGGTTTTGCATGTTTTTGCTTAGTCATGTTACTGTAAGGAATTGGCAAGTAGTGTCGCAAAACTTATACTTTTACAGTGTTGGAAAGTGTTTCTAGATGATCTGGTTACCCATGCCTATCTTTATTTCTAGCCAGATATGGCGTATATATATGTATGTGTTCGATTTTCCTGCGATTGCCACTTTTTCGTTTTTTCTCATTTCTTTCAAAATTACTACGTACTTAGGAACTATCACAGAGTAATGATTCATTTAGATGTTTATTTGTCGGAAAATTTTGTTTACCTCTTTTTTGATTGAATATCATCAAATTTTTTTAGCTAAAATATTTTATTGTTTTACATTTTTTTTTCGATTTTATTTCCCTTCAAAATCTTTTATTTTTGGGTCAGAATTCTAATTTTATAGTCGTAAAATAATCGACAATCATCCAGCAATCCACCATACAATTTTTATGCATATCCAAGAATAATTAGATCAGTAAATAACACCTTGAAATTGACATACCCTTCCTACATTTCAGGTGGCAGATTAGGGAGTCTGAGTCAGTGTGGTTGGCGGCCATTTTGTGGATATATCCGAAGCGTAAGTTGCCCTATCTATATATATTCTTGTTCCCTATAGAATTTGTGATATTTTGGTATATTTTTACCTGCATAAATATCATAATATATATTAAATATATGTATTTTTTTACGAAATTTCTAAGTACTCAAAAAATGACCTTTAGATATGGCCCCTGATATAAATGTAATTTACAAAATAATAAAGATTTTTTTACATATTTCTATTTTAAGATAAGATATGTTTATTCCCTAAAAAAATTAGCCACTTCCTATTTCATTTGGGTACCCAAAAAAATTCATGAAATTTGGACAAATGTTTTTGGCCAAAAAAAGTTACCCTTTTTTTCTCATTTCAGATCTTCACCTCCATGGGTCCGACTTCATCCAAAATACATCAAGATGTGTCCTAAACATTCAAGAATCAATTCCTAAAAGGATTTGTGTATATATGTATAATTTTTTTTTGTTATGAATTTTTATGTAAGGTCTTTTTATTTTTCTACTTAATTTTTAAAAATATTTATAATAAATAGTTTTTCTGCAGATGAGTAGTACTTATCTTTACAGTAGTTTTAAGCATTCATTGAACTTCTTTTTGGCAAAAAAAAAAGGAGGTTACTGCAAAAACAGATTTTTCAAGAATTTTTTTTTGCGTCGGGGTCGCGCGCAACCGAGTATACCCTTAAAGGGGTGTTCAGGGTTACACATCATCACCCGATATTGTTCTGTGTTGTATAATGGCAGGGTGTGGGGGGTCCATGACAACGGTATACGGCAACACAGGGTCCTTCGCAAAAAGCATAAAAAACGGGGTATCCCTGATAGAGCCATTATATGCCGTATTTAGGGCGAACTCCACCCACTGCAACATTTCCACCCACTGGTTTGGGTTGTCCCCTACAAGATACCTTAAAATATTTGTCACCTCTCAGTTATGGGACTCGACGAGCCTATTTGCTGATGGCCGATAAGAGGCGATAGTGAAATGATCTATTTTTTTGATCTGGGTTACCCCCTTACACACTTCATTCACAAACTCTCTACCACTGTCACTTATCAATGTACGTGGACATCCATACCTCACTATGAAGGAACACAACGCCTTCGCAACCGACACTGCGGTTTTGTCCACCATTGCATACTTGTGTGTGAAGGGTGTGAATGCATCTACAAACACACACACGTACTTAAACTGCCCGTCACCGGGGGGGGGGGGGGAATGGACCCAGGACGTACATATGCACTCTATTAAATTTAACAGGCACTATTGACCATGTTCTGGCCTTCGGGATCACATGGTTGTGGTTCCGCATAGTGTTACACACATGACACTTATTAATAAACCTAACAATGTCTTTCTTCATCACTAACCAGAAAAATGACTCTTTGGCCCTTCTCAAGGACCTCTCTATACCTACATGTCCTGCGTAAGGAATTACATGAATTACATGGATGGCTTTCTCTTTCAAAGAGGAAGGAAGAACAACGCGAGATCGGATATCTCCCGGTCTCTTCTCATATTTATAAAATAGGATATCGTCTTCGATGAAGAACTCATCTCTTCGCATGCGCAAGAAATCCGGGAGCTTGCTACTCGCATCTCTCACGCACTTCTTGACCTGTTCGATCCAAGTTTCAGATTTTTGTCCAGCAACAAGCTCACCCACACTCCAGCCACACAAATCGACCACACACTCATTCACGGAGCATTCTCTCTCAGTTCCCCCCGTGGAACTCCCAACATTCACATCCTCCGGACAGTTCTCGTCTTCTCTCTCTCTTGCACTAGAGTTGCTAAGATCTTCCCGTTTTTTATGCGCTCCTCCCACAGGTGTAATTGACCCCGAACTCTCCTGTTGTTTTTCCTTCCGCCTTGCCGACCTAGTTGTTACTGCCACTATGGCGGTCCTGGAGAGAGCGTCTGCTACTTTATTTGACTTCCTCGCAATATGCTCGAAATTTACAATATCAAACTCTAACAACCACTCAATCCACCAAGCTTGCAGAGTATTTAATTCCCCCTTTTTAAACAAGTCCCGCAACGGCCGATGATCTGTATTTATTTTAATTTTATGCCCAAGCAAGAAGTAGCGGTGTCTCTCCAGCATCCATAGAATTGCCAATGCCTCTCTATCGAAGGTACTGTACCTAACCTCTGGTCCCTTTAAAGCCCGTGAAGCAGAACAAATAGGCCTCTCATTCCCTTCATCATCAACCTGAGAAATGACTCCGCCGATCGCGATCTGACTCGCGTCGGTCGTTACCAAAAACGGCCGATCGAACCTTGGATAAGCCAAAAGTTCGTCGCTCGTGAGTGCATTCTTTAATGTCTGAAAAGCAGCTTTTTCTCTTTCTCCCCACTGAAATTCGGGCCGCTTCCTCAATGAATCTAGCGGTCGTGCTATGTGACCGAAGTTCTGTATAAACTTACGGTAATAGCCAGCGAGCCCGAGAAAACTGGCTACTTCCTTAGCGTTTTTTGGCTCTGGAAATTCTCTGATTGCAGCTACTTTATCGGCACAAGGCCTTAGGCCTTCGGGTGTTACTATGTGCCCCAAAAATTCTACTTCTTGTTGAAAAAAATTATATTTGTCTAAATTAATCTTCATCCCCTGACGTCTCAAGGCTTCTAACACTTGTATAGGATTTTTTTCATGCTCGTCTCCCGTAGCCCCAATTACAATTATATCATCCAAATAGACAAAAACACTATGTCCTAATAATGAAGCTAATACAGACATCATCACACGAGAAAAATGGGCAGGAGCATTCTTTAATCCGAAAGGGAGATAATTATACTCAAGCAATTGATCATTTGAGATAAAGGTCGTTTTTTCTTTACTATCGTCATCTAAGGGAATCTGGTGATACCCGGACTTTAAATCTAAAGTAGAAAAAACCTGCTTTCCCTTACTTTAAGTAACAGTTCCTCGATAGAGGGCAAAGGGTATGCATTATCCTTGGTTACAGCATTTACCCTCTTATAATCTACGCATAACCGAAAAGAACCATCCTTCTTATGAACCATCACAATTGGAGAGGCCCAGGGGACCTCGCTTTCTCGAATCGTACCTTGCTCTTTTGATTTTTTTATTTCTCTTTCAATTGCCTCTACATGACAGACGGAAGACCTATAAGGTTTAGAACGAATTGGGGGGGTGACTGCCAGTCTCGATGTTAAATGGAAACTTAGTAATTCTCCCTGGGGTTTCATCTCCAACTGCAATTACGTCTGCAAAATTCTCTACAATATCTCCTACTCTCTTATAATAATTAATTGGGGTCGCTCCAATAGCTGTTTGACGGAGCTTTCTCAGCCTGTCCCCACCGGGACCTTGACCATGGAAATGCAAGGTCGCCAGTGTCCGTTCGGTTGTCACAAATGAACATAACTCAAGGTCGCAGACCGACTCAGTGCCTAAGTGGAACCACTGGGTACTTACATTTTTAAAGGGAATTTCAACCTTTCCTTCGGTAACAGTGGTGACCCCTGGAGTCATGAAATCCTGCCACTTTTGATGTGGTTTTACGTACACTAAATCACCTTCGAGCATTTCCAGTGCGGGTGCCACTGATAGGGAGTAGAGGGAGGAGGGGGGGATTGATTCACCTGCCTCCGGCCCGGCAGGAACCGCCCCTGCTATCCCCTTAGCAGTAAGGGCGACCCTAACTCGAGGTCGAGTTTCCCCCATAACGGGTATCTCTGTCTCTTCTCCTGGTCCCACTTTCCACCTCACTTCCAGCCCCTCCCCATCGGGGCCGCGTATTGTCACTT
>NC_090741.1:127812910-127822910 GCF_036898095.1 Palaemon carinicauda | reverse complement strand
AGCTTCCTAGGGTATATTTGACTACAGTGATATTCCCTGAGAATTTTACCTTAAGGTATCCAGAATTCTAACTCCTGGAGAGAATATCCCTAAATAATCTCACAGGGATATCGCAAAATATCAGAGGACGTATTCTTGACACGTCACATAGCTATCTTCACCCCGAACAGTATTAACGCTTCGAGGGGTTACAGTGACAAGAATCTGAAATGAGAATGAAAAGAGAGCCGCTCATAAGGCATCTCTCCTATTCCGTTTCCAGTGTGTATCTGAAGAAGGCGGTAGCGCCCTCTTCATTCCTTTTCGTGTAGCTCTACTACTCGGTGTTTTCCCTTGTGTTCTCTTGTTATTTTGGATTTAATTCAACTTTTTGATGACTTCTCTGGCCTCTTCTGCCTCTGGAAAGTTAAGTATTATCTTTACTTTGTATAAATGTAAGCTCTTTTCGTTTTGAATTAAATCAAAAGTGATATTAACGTAAACAAGAGGTGTTGCCTACCACAGGCATCCTGGATGCTATCGCTCGCTATATATGGGTCATTTAGTTAGCTAGAGCGACGTTCCCGGTTTGTTGTGCTTCAATAATCTAGCTATTTAGCTGCTCTAGGAATGCTTATATGGTGCCGTGAGTTTTTAATTCGGCGATTTAGGTAACCGATCTTGCCCTTCGCGAGGCTTAGTAGCCTAGGCGTCTGGCCCTACTACTTTCATGCATGATATAAGTTTTTCCAAGTGTTATATTATTGAAGCTATAGGCAAATATTTTATACATGTAAGATATTGTTGAATATTCTTTCCAAGATTGTACACGAGAGAGTTTCAGTGAATTAGGTAATAGATTCTCGGCGCACCTAGGCTTGTAACCTAGGTACAGTAGTATACTTTCGCACATCCCCGATTGTTCTTTTCTCCTCCGGAGGCTAATTTATTCCCTTTCTCCCTCTGAGTAACCTTCAGGCTTAATCCTAGCAGGTCTATCTGTATAATAATAAAGGTATAACTATACTAGGATATGCCTCGCAGACTGTCCTATGTTGTTTTTCTCGGGCTGGAGAATGAGTTTTCTCCGTTGCCCGGCGAAATAACTTCACCTAACTTTGTTCTGGTTAGGAGGAGGATAGCAAGTATTGCCAGTCTTCATCCCTAATAGACAATTCTAGGTTAGGATGAGCTTCCCTAACTGCTGAGTGTGTCTCTTTCTAGAATGAAGTTTATAGGACCCTTATCCCTTCCCCCTCTCTTTCGTTTATTATCTTTTGGCCGCAGTCCTACTTCCGTACCTAGTGTAGGTTAGGATGGAGGACCGGCTCAGCTCTCTGACGGCTGGCAATTACGTGTCGGCCGGCAGAGACCCCTTGTTCTTTGCAGAGTGAACCCCAGACCTCCCATGGTCTCCTTTCCATATCCGCCGGTAGAATCCGGCAGACTATGGATTCTTTGGAAGCCTGAATGCTACATTATCCCCTTCCATAACTTCACTCTTTCTGGATGGAAGGTCGTATGGCAATGCCGCCTTATAACCTTACATCCATTCTGTTTCTCTGACTATTGTGTTGTACCCCTAGCCTGGCTGCCGGCTCAACAGCCGACAGCCGGGCAGGTGGATATTCTCTGGTTCTAAGCTACTGCTGGCGGGCATGGGTATTGCTACCTTTGCCTGCCGGCAGTGGAAACACATCCTTAAATCTGCTGACCACTACGATTAGCGGCCGGCAGCCGGGTATTAGTGTTTTCAGCGGTCGGCCGGCAATGATTGCTGGCCGGCACACACTTGCGAACCAGTGGCCTACCGCCTACTAGTTAAAGGTAGTATATCTTTGAACTATACAGGGGTAGATGCCGGCTGGCACAACAGCAGGCGATGTACAGTAGTTACTATATTTGTAGTGTAGTACACACTGCATTAGTAAACCTACAGTATGGAGTTTGTGATAACACTAAAGTTTTTCAACATACTTAATGTTATCTTGTACAGCATTTTGTTGAGACCGTACAATATATAGAAAGTGAGTTCTTCCTGTATTAATTCTATCCCGTATATTAAAACTTTATTTCAAGGTGTGAACTAGACCTTAAATTTCCGTTTAGGAAATTACATAAGGTATTCTAGAATAGAATTAACCTTATTTTTAATATCTTGGCAGGTGACAGTAATTGACTGGACAGGAGATACAAGTGTGTGTCTTTCCTTCTTTTTTTTATAGCTTTCTATATAAGCTACATGTTTTAATATTAGTTAAAAGCCTTCACTTGATACACATGGATTTTTTTCTTTTTACAGGAGGACCATCCGAAGTGCGAGGGTGTGTTCTGTAATATCCGCAGCAAGAACTTCTGTGGACATCAGCTTTGCAGGAGCCACGCAGCATGCGCAGCCTCCAGAGGTGATCTCCGGTATTGGGACCCTCAGGTTTTTACAGTATGTTCTAACCTGATTACCGAGGCTTTTGACGACCCTAAGTTGACGGAGTCAAGGGATGCTGCCAGGGAAGAGTTATGAACCTGGGTGAGGGGTTTTCAGAAAAACACCTCAGGCCCCTACCTTCCAAATGAGAAGATGAGGGCCTACCTTTTCCCTAAAGCATCGGCTGATGCAATCATCCCTCAGCCTCAGGTGGAGATACCAACCGCCCAGAATCCGGTAGATTCTGAAGTCTCGGCCGCCCTTCAAGACATCCAATTGGATGATAAGATGTCGGAGGTGTCAGATTCTACTGAGAAGGACCTTCTAGAAGAAGGTCAGGAGGAGGAGCTGTCCCAGGCTCCTCAAGTAGAAGAGGAAGAAATCGACGAGGTGTCAGTTACATCGGTTCCGGACCCAGAACCCGTTCCCTCTACATCGTCTGCTATCCCAGATGAACTGGGAAGGACTCTTTCTTCCATTGTTGAGATGATCCAACAAATTCAAAGGAAGAATGATGAGAAGGAAGCTGCAATGAAACTGGAGATACGCAAACTTGCAGCATCACGTGGGCCCCTGAAGCAGCTCAGCGTGAAGGATCTTCCTTTGTGCTCGGATACCAATCCTGGGAGGTATGCCGAACACAGGTCAATGACAACCGGGAAGATCGTGATTTCAGAAAAGTTGGGAGCAATTCCCCTGGAAGAGGTGGAATTTTGGCCCAACAAAGATTCTTATCCAGACTGCTATGTCCGTCTTAGGAAGGAGCCAGCCTCAAAGGAGGAGACAGAGCCGAAGGAGGTCATAGTTCTCGACCATAGTAAAGCTCAGGTGTTACTAGCGAGCTCGATGAAAGAGAGGGGCTTCACTAACTCAAAGGTGCCAGCCTTGAGTAAGAAGTTTCCCTCCTTTGTAGCCTCTCCTACTAGAGCCTTTCCCTTCATGGAAAAGGGATATAAGGCAGCCTTAAAGGCGGTGGAGGCAGGAAAACCATGCCCCTTCTTGGAGGAGTCATCATCAAGTACGGGATGTTCGATGTCGAACGGCCGTGGCCCTATGCAAAAAACATCTCCATTCATTCCGGTCTTGAGCCTTCCTTTCCAACTCCACCATCGTTAGCCCGCACATCTCCTTGATATTGTCACTCAATCTAGTTTTAGGCCTTCCTCTCCTTCTTGTACCATAGACTGATCAAATTAGTAGTGTTTTTACCAGAGTATTGTGTTTCCGAGCCTGGTGTCCAATAAAAGTTAGTTTTCTTTCATCCAAAATGTCAAGTAATCTTTTTTCGATATTAATCTTTTGTAGAACTTCCGCGTTAGTCTTTTTCTCAATCCAGCTTATTCTAAGGACTCTTCTGTAACACCATAGTTCAAAACTTTCTAATCTTTTCCGATCTGTAGCTTTTAAAACCCAACATTCTGAGCCGTATGATGCGATGGGGAAAACAAGTGATTTGAGAAGCCGCTTCTTTGTGTTTAGAGTGATATGTCTGTCTTTCCACACATTGATTAGTGCGATGGTTGCATTCTTTGCAATACCAATTTTTCTTTTGATCTCTTGGGAGTCGTCTTCATTATTGGTGAAAGTTGCTCAAGGGTAAGTAAATTCAGTGACATTATCTAGGGCAACTCCGTCTAGTAGAATTTCTTGATCAGACGGGGCTTTTTGACACTTCATGACCTTTGTTTTCTTAGCATTTAGGTACAGTCCCACTTTTTCACTCTCAGCTTTTACTTCTGATACTAATGTTTGGAGGTCCTCCATACTTCCAGCGATTAAAACCACATCGTCGGCGTATCTGAGATTAGTGATCTTTTGTCCTCCAACAGTTATGCCTCCTTCGTAGTCTTCAAGCGCATTTCTCATTATGGTTTCCGAGGAGATGTTAAAGAGGTGGGAAGAAACAATGCATCCTTGTCTGACACCTTGTCCGATGTTAAACCAATCCGTTAGGCCATACGATGTTCGCACTGCTGTTTTCTGTTGATTGTACAGTGCTTTCAGAAGTGAGATGACATGAGGTGGAAAACCAATAGAGTACATGTCGTTCCATAAGATGTCATGTGCAACTGTATGAAAGGCTTTAGTGTAGTCAATAAAACAAAGGAATACGTCGATTCCTTGTTCTCTGTTTTTTTTCAAGGATCATCTTGAGATTCATGATTTGGTCTCTGGTGCCTTTCCCAGGACGGAATCCTGCTTGTTCGTCAGCGATTTCTTCGTTGAGTTTGTTTGCCATTCTCTTAGCCATGATTTTCAAAAGAATTTTGCTACTGTGACTAATGAGGGAGATTGTCCTATTATTGCTGCATTTGAGGGTGTCCCCCCAATCGTCTGGCCATTTGTTTTAGATCCAGATTTTATTGCAGAGCCTGTGGTAGAATATCTCGACGTTCTCACCTCCATTCTTTATCATTTCCGCTTTGACCTGATCGTTTCCTGGACTCTTTCCAAGTTTGAGTTCTTTAATAGCTTCTCTAATCTCATTAATCAGAGGAGGTGGTTATGGTTCTGAAGACACTTGCCCGTATGGGACTGGTGTTACAATGGATTCATTTCTTTTGTAGAGATTTGTGCAGTATTCTTTCCATCTGTCTTTGACTTCCTCTCTGTTACAAAGGATTAGGTTATCTTCATCTTTGATAGTGTCAACAGATGGTTTGAATTTCTTGGTGAGGTTTTTCACACCATTGTACATTTCTTTGGTAGAGTTGTTAATGGAATTTACTTCAATCCTCTGGCGTTGTTCTTGTATGAACTTTTCCTTGTCTTTCCGCATCATCCGTTGAATTTTGGAGTTTTATTGTCTGTAAATTGTTACCTCAACAGGATCATTGATCCCTTTTGCTTTGAGTTGCCTTCTAAGCTCAACTTCTTTTATGGTTTCTTCCAATATCCATTGATTCCTTTTGTTGGTTTTCTTGGTAATGGTTTCTTCTGAAACTTTTAAGAAGATGTCCTTTCCTTCGTTCCAGAGTTCGTTTAGGGTTTTTTCGTCTTCACATTGTAAAAGAGCCTCAAAGCTATTTGAAATTTTGACAGAATAATTGTTATCAAGGGTTTTGTAGTCAAAGCGAATTGGTTGAGGTGGTTGTGTCAATTTCTTAAGTTGTAGTTTGATCTCGGCAGCCAGGAGTTGGTGGTCGCTATTACAGTCTGCTCCAGGTCTAGTTTTAACATTTTTTACACAACTTTTCCATTTTTGGTTCAAGATGATATAGTCAATTTGGTTGCGGGTTTTCATGTCTGGAGACGTCCAAGTGTAGAGATGGCGAGGATGGTGTTCAAACATTGTGTTTGTAATCAGCATGTTGTTGGCACTACAAAATTCTATGAGTCTCTCTCCACGTTCGTTTTGCTCTCCTAGTCCAAAGCGGCCACAAGTTTTGTTAGGTGTCGAGTTCTGGCCTACTTTGGCATTCATATCTCCCATAATTACCTGCAAATCACGATTTGGAATGGAGTCTATAGTTTCTTGGAGGCTGTCATAGAAGCTATTTATTTCGTCCTCATTCGCTGTGCTAGTTGGGGCATAGCACTGAACAATAGTAATGTTATGTGGTTTTGCTTGGATTCTTAGTTTTAGAATTTGGTCGCTGATTGGGATGTAGCCAATCAGAGCTTTAGATTCTTCTTTTCCTAGGATTACAGCAACTCCATGGCTGTATCCATCTTCTTTACCATAAAAGATGACATGATGATTTCCATCTGTTCTGAAGCTACCGAGTCCGTTCCAGTTAGTTTCAGCTAATCCAAGAATTTGGAGGCCATAGTTATTCATTTTGTTGCAAACAGTGTTTAATTTGCCTTTTTCTTTGAGTTTGCTAACATTCCGGGTTCCAATATTGATTTTGTTTCTCAATTGAAGGTGTTTTCTTGCTGCTCCAGTAGCATGCTTATCATTGTCAGCCTGGTCACCCACTGAACAACGCGCCCCTTGGTTACCCATGCCACGGGCGATGTGTTATGAGTTTTCATTTGGTTCACTATTCATGGTGCAAAGGGTTGACAAGGATTAAGAAAAAGCTGAGTGGACACCCACAAGTTCCTTCTCAACTCGCAGTCTCCAGCTTACTAGGAGAAGATTTATCTGCCGTTGAACAGTTGGTCCGAGAACGGATTGTTTTGAGCTTCCGCCAGACAAAAATCCACCTGAAGGCAGCTTGTCAGTTGCACTGACTGTGCTTTCAAGTGAAAACCACTGCCCTGCAGCCAGCAGCTTCACCGTGACCCTGGTATGGGGAACTTCTGGGGTGCTGCTTCTTGCTCAAGGGAGCCCCAGGGATGCAGTTTATAGTCTTACCCAGGACATCTTTGGAGGAGTGCAAGCCGTTATCTCTGACCTTGCCCTTGGACCAAGAAGACTGGAAGGACATACACCTTACCTTCTCAGTCGGGAAGCTGGAAGCTGATATCGCTGAACGTCAGTTTGGTTAGGAACTTCCAAAACTGTCGGAGGTTCTCTTGCGTAGAGAGCAAGAGACAAAGGAAAGACTTGCGGCATCCATGTCGTTGCAAACGACATTAGAAACAATGGCAAGTGACCGCAAGAACCAGGAAATGTTCATGGTAGTGACAAAAACCCAACTGGCCACAGTTACGAAGGATCTCTATAGCTTTATTAAAGCTAGGAGAGCCTGTAGAGAGTTCGTGTTCGCCTCGGCTGCGGTGAGGCACGAACTGAGGAAACTGATCTCCTCTCGTATCTGGGGTAAAGACCTCTTTGCCAACAAAGTGGTTAAAGAGGTAGTAGACAAGGCCGCCACAAAGAATAGGAACCTTCTCAAAAAGTGGGGCCTAAATCTTAAGAGAAAGTCTTCTCCGGATGAGGGTCCCCAACCCAAGAAGAAGATAAAAAGGCCTAGTTCATCCTCTCGGCCGGCTAAATCCTACCGGCAGCAACAACAACTAAAACTTCTTGTGACCGCGGTGCCTCAGATAGTGGCACAACCTCCAACCACGTACCAGCTGGTACCTCAACAAGTGGCGAAACTGTCGCCAGTTTTTAACCCAGCCTTCGAAAGGCAGACTTCTACCTTTCGTTCGAAAGCTAGAGGAAGAGCCAGAGGTTCTTCTAGACGCCCTTCAAGAGGAAGGGGATCCAAGGGAGGACGTGGTCAAGGAGGCAAGGCCTCAGGTCCACAACAGCAGAAGTGAGATACTTCCAGTAGGAGGGAGACTACAGCTATTTAGGGATCGTTGGACCTTCGATCCCTGGGCCCACAGCCTAATAAAGAATGGACTAGGTTGGAGTGGGAGCAGTCCTCCACCTCAATTTCCTCAATTCTCCCAACACTCAGCCCCTTTTCTGGAAGAATATGTCCGAGAGCTCTTAGACAAAAGAGTAATCCGGAAAGTTAAGTCCATAAAATTCCAAGGAAGGCTGTTTTGTGTTCCAAAGAAGGCCTCGGAAAAACTCAGAGTCATTCTAGACTTGTCGCCACTCATCAAGTTCATAGTGAACTACAAGTTCAGAATGCTCACACTTCAACACATAAGGACCCTACGGCCCAAAAGGGCATATACTGTCTCTATAGACTTGTCTGACGCTTATTGGCACGTTCCAATTAATCGTCACCTCTCCTCCTACCTAGGCTTCAAGTTACATAGAAAACTTTACGCCTTAAGAGCCATGCCTTTCGGGCTAAACATAGTCCCAAGGAATTTCACGAAGCTCGCGAACACAGCCGTCCATCAATTACGCCTAAAGGGGGTCCAAGTAGTAGCCTACTTGGACGACTGGCTGGTGTGGGCAGCATCCAGGACAGAATGCATGCAAGCTTCTAAGATAGTGATCCAGTTCCTGGAACATCTGGGATTCAAGATCAACATCAAAAAGTCTCGACTTTCTGCAGCTGACAAATTTCAGTGGTTGGGAATCCACTGGAATTTGGAGTCACATCGACTTTCCATTCCTGGTAAGATGGGCAAAGAAATAGCAGGATCTGTCAAGAGACTATTGAAATCCAAACGGATATCAAGATGCAAACAGGAGAAAGTGCTGGGCTCTCTACAGTTTGCTTTGATAACAGATCCAGTGCAAAGAGCACAGCTAAAGGATGCGACAAGAGTCTGGAGAAAAAAACACATCAAACGCGCGAAGAGATCTAATAAGACCACTACCGACTCGACTGCGAACGCTTTTCAAGCCGTGGTCCAATGCCAAGCAATTGAAGAAATCAATACTTCTTCAACCTCCTCCCCCGTCAGTAACTATCTACACAGACGCTTCAAAGCAAAGGCTGGGGAGGTCACTCTCATCAGATGAGAGTCCAAAGAGCTTGGTCCAATCTTTTCAAGTCATTTCACATCAACTTTCTAGAAGCCATGGCAGTACCTCTGACACTAAAGAAAGTATCTCCTTGCCACTCGATCCACATAAGACTGCTTCTAGAGAGCGAGGTGATAGTGAGATGCCTGAATCGACAAGGGTCGAGGTCACCTCAAATCAACCAAGTGATGTTGGCCATATTCCGTTTGGCGGAAAGGAAGAAATGGCACCTGTCAGCAGTTCACATTCAAGGGTTCCGCAATGTGACAGCGGACGCTCTATCCAGGTTTACACCTATATAGTCAGAATGGTCCCTTGACGCAGGATCGTTCTCCTTCATCTTGAGTTAAGTCCCGGAGCTGCAGATAGACCTCTTTGCGACGAAAGACAACAAGAAAATAGATCGTTACGTGGCCCCATATGAGGATCCGCTAGCGGAGGCAGTGGACGCTATGTCCCTAGACTGGAACAGATGGTCCAGTATTTATCTGTTCCCTCCGCACAACCTCCTTCTGAAGGTCCTCGATAAGCTGAGATCCATTGAAGGGAAAGCAGCAATAGTGGCCCACAATTGGCCAAATAGCGTGTGGTTCCCTCTGGCATTGGAACTACGACTAGAATTCATACCGCTACCGGATCCATCCCTGTCTCAGCGAGTACAGAAGTCAACTGTCTTCGCTTCATCACTGAAAACACAGAACCTACATCTCGTGATTTTCTCTCCTTAGCGATGAGAAAAAGATTCGGTGTTAAAATTCTGTTTAGACTTTTCGAGGAAACCAGAAGACATTATGAGGCTTCAGGGAAGAAACAGATATCCTTTGTCAAGGCGAAAAAACCAAAAGAAATCTCGACAGATTCCTATTTATCATTCTTCATTCACCTTCATGAGCAAGGTTTAGCAGCCAACACAATTCTATTGTTCAAGCCTGCCTTGACAATATGGATACCATATGCCTTACAGGTCGGCCTTTCTAACGCCGTTCTTAATGAACTACAAAGGCCCATACTAGGCTTAGCCCTTCAGCGCTTCCAAAGACTCTTTGTATGGCCATTAGATAAGATTCTTCATTGTGTATAAATAATGAACAATGAGGAATGTGCTTAGAAGGTCTTGAATTTAAAGTCATATTTCTGCTTGTACTCGCTTTGGGGGCCAGAGCTAGTGAAATAGTGGATCTCTAGAGAGGAAGGCCACGTCCAGTTCTTGGAGGGAGAACTGAATCTATTTCCAGACCCAACGTTTCTTACCAAGAACAAGCTACCCACCAACAGGTGGGGTCCCTAGAGAATCTGCCCTCTGAAGGAGGATGCATTTATATGTC
>NC_090741.1:127797910-127805410 GCF_036898095.1 Palaemon carinicauda | reverse complement strand
TTTACGGGAAGTATCCCTAGACTCAGCGAAATTAACTGAAAACAACCCACCAAACTTCTCGTTCAGTCTCATGTCTCTCCACAATTCTTTCTATATTTTTACAATTACTACTAACTGCATTTGTCTCTCTATTTTTATTAACTAATAAAACTCATGAATGAAGGCATCAATAACATACATAAACCTTCTGCATATGAAATTTATCCAAAAAAAAATAATTTGTCTGACACCACTCGGCCAGCTACTAGGATTCTTATAGAATCCTCAAACCACAAAATAATAAACTTATTCCTTAGGTTCCCAGTAATAACTAGTGGTAACTCAATAATCCTTTCCAATTTTCTGAAAATTAAATACTTCACCACACTATAGGCTACCACAGTAATAAGCGCAATCAAAAATACATTACACATAGTCAGATATGGTGCAACATCTTGCTTGTAAAACAGAACATAATCATTATCAATCGGGACTGCCACATTTTCTACTACTGTTACGTTGTCTAGTTTAAAATGGTTATTCTTGGTTTCATAACTCTTTGCAATGGAAGACTGATTTAATTCATAATGTAAAAACACACTTGGTACACAGTAGAGATAATCAGGTATTACTACTGAGCAAGAATATGTAAATGATATCAAATTTCCTATCTGGAACGTTCGAGTCTTCCCATTACAAGTAACTTCTGCAGTTTTAGTATTTTGAACATAAACAAAGATTTCATTACCTAAATGTAATGCCCTGTATGGCTAAACTGAAAGTTTCAACTTTACACTCTTCCATCAATTCATAATTCTCAAAGAAAATACCTTGAATACATGGAAAATTACTTATACGTTTTTTAATATGCACAAAATTACACATGGATTGACTATCACTTATTAATACACATTGTTCCAGTTCACCTTCCTCTAAAATAATCATCAACAATTTATTTTCATCTAATGCTAGACGAACCTTGGGATGGTTCCAAATTACTGTTGCATTTCTTATTTTAACTGGGAAAGGATGTATTGTATACAGGTCAAACAAATTCATACCCTTAAAAAGAATCAATACCAATAAATACCCTTTTATTACCTCAACAGTGGACATAGTATAATACCAAAATACATCTTCAATCAAAGGTTTGGAATGGCTATTTACTATACACCAATCTATGACTTCTTTCAAAGTTTTTGGAGTAATGATAGCAGGGCTAAGTATTCCTTTTTGTGCATTTATTAGTCGGTTCACAGATTCCTTATGATCACTAATCTCAATTTCCACTTCATGAATTATCTTAAACACTTGTTCTAGGTCATCTATCTTATTAGAAACATTTCCATTAACTTGATTAATAAATTCCACCATCTTGTTGATGTTTTCTACATTATTATTATTTTCTATTAGAGTACTTATAAGATTACCCTTCCAGTTAGCCCATTTCTCGATTAGTTCTACACGATCAGTTAAACCTTTAACATCGTTTTCTGTAGACACTCCAAATAAAGAACTAAATGCACTACCTACAAAAGGTAATAAAGATCTCTTGTTTCTTTGAGGCCTGTCTTCAATTTCACCTTGTAAGTTTCTTAATATTCTACAAAGGCAGAATCAATATGGGTTAGTATGCACATTCGTATTTCTTTATCTAATTGTTTCAAATGTTCTTTCCTTTCTAATATTGAATTGACATTGATCTTTACTACAGCAAAATCTGTTTACAGTTCACCTTATCCATGTGTTTGTATCAAAGCCCCACTTTTGATGTCTATTTCGCAAGTGATGCCGACCACTGGGGGGGTAGGATCAGAAGGAAGTTTTTCCACCACTTTCTGTAGAAGTTGAGAGGACCAAGGATTAGTTTTTACAAACTTTATATGATTCCAATGGGCATACCTTACAACTAAACTCTGTTCATGTATCAGTTTAAATTTATCATTCCTTTCCCTCTCTAACACTCGATAAGGACCTTCATATTTGGGAGACACCTTTTAATTTGGACCTTCCTTTACATGTACCTTTATATATATACATGTGAGCCCAGCTTCAGGTCAGTATTGGAACTAGTTGTGCCATAGTATTTCTTATTTACTTGTTGCCCTTTTTCTAGAGATTGTCTGGTTTGTCTTATTACTTGAAAGGTTCTTTGTAGTTTCCAAGCTACATAGTCCTGGCAGTCATATGTGTGCCTAGGAAGTTTTGCGTCATCTAACAATGAGTTAGGCAGTCTTTTCTGATAACCATGAAGCAAAAAATGAGGGGTTTCTCCTACCATCTCATTCACTGTGTTATTCAAAGTAAACTAAGCATCCTCTAAAGCTATATCTCAATCTTCTGTAGTTGGACTGATGATAGTTCGCAGTATATCCAGTATCTACTTATTTGCCCTTTTTACTGTCCCATTTGAACTCGGCTTATAAGGGGTTACCTCACATTTCTTTATCTCAAAAAATTCACAAAGCTTTTTCATTACCTCACTGGTGAATTCGGGTGCATTGTCCAACAAAAGTACCTCCAGATATGAATGTCTTGTGAATATTCTGGTCTTTAAAGCTTCTGCAACCGAAACAGCAGTTCTATCTCTAAATGGAACAATTTCTAGTTACCGAGTCAAGTAATCAATGAAAACCAGTATATACTTATTTCCTCTCAAAGTTTTTGGAAAGGGTCCTATAGGATCCATCTGAACTACCTCAAAAGGGTTTAAATTACTAGGATATTTTTCTAAAGGGGCTCTGACATTTACATGACCTTTATGCCTATTACAAGTTTGATATTCATTTACAAATTCCTTTGCTTCTTCACTGCACTTATGCCAAAAACAATTTCTACTTATTGTTCTCAGAGTCTTTTTGATTCCTGGATGTCGTGCCAAGTTGTGGGTATGTGTTATAGCCAATACTTCCTTAGTCAGTGTGTCAGGTACATATAGTCTAGAACAAGCACTTGTATCCTTAGCTTTCATATATAATATCCCATTTATTAATTCAAAATCTGACCTAGAAGTTTCATCTTGCCACAAATCTTGTTTCCCTAGTTCTATTTTTACTCTTCCCAAATCTAAGTCTACGACCTGACAGCTGAAACAAAAAGTGTTAGTCGTGATAATTCTTTCAGTATCCTCTTGTGCTCTAGATAATTCATCTGCTAAAGCATTAAACTTACCAGGAATGTATCTAAATTCTGGAGCAAACTCTAGTACACTAATAAACCATCGAGTAAACTTCAAGTTATTAGTGAAAGCTCTCTTCTTAAATAGGTCACAGATGGGGTTATGACCAGTAAGTACATTTACTTTGTGTCCTAACAAAATGTGCCAAAACTTTCTCAGTGCCCAATAAATGGCTAAACATTCCTTTTCTGTGGTATTGTTATTTCTTTTGGCCGCATTTAAGACTCTACTTGCATAATATACTATCCTCATTCTGTTTTTTGCTTTTTGTAACAAAACTGCTCATATTCCTGTATTTGAAGCATCACATGTTAAGTAAAACTGCTTGCTAAAGTCTGGATACACTGAGATAGGATCTTGGATTAATTTTCTTTCAACTCTTGGAAAGCCTCCTCTTGTTCAGCTTTCCATTTAAACTCTGCATTCTTCTTAGCTAATTCTGTCAATGGTTTAGCTATAGTGACAAAATTTTTGACAAATAGTCTATAGTATCCTATTTTTCCAAAAAATCTTCTTACACCTTTCAGATTTTGTGGAGCAGGATATTCCACAATAGCCTTTCATTTTCCTTCTTTCATGCGCAATCCATCAGCACTGATCACATGTCCTAAATATTCTATAGATTTCCTCAAGAACTAACATTTCTTAAGATTTATCTCTAATCCTGCCCGTCTTAACTGTTCTAAAACGATTTCTATTGTTCTGAAATGACTCTCCATATCCTTGCTAAATATAATGACATCATTTAAATAGACTGACACATCCTCTATATATGATAAGATCTGTAACATTAATCTTACAAAAGTCAATGGAGCTGATGTTAATCCAAATGGCATTACCTGAAATTCTAAGTGTTCCTTTTTTGTGCTGAAGGCAGTTAAGGGCTTAGATTCTTCATCTAAAGGTACTTGCCAACATCCACTTAGTAGATCTAAGGGTGAGAAGATCTTTGCTCCTCCTAATTGAGCCAAAACATCATTTATTACAGGCATGGGCATTCTATCAGGAACTGTGTTCGCATTCAACTTGTGATAATCAATCACTAATCTGTAACTTCTATCTTTCTTTGGAATTAACAACATGGGAGAATTATAAGGTGATTTAGAGGGTATGACCACTCCTTGTTCCTTCATTTCTTCTATCGTTTTATCTACTATTGGACGTTGACTGATAGGTAATCTATAATTAGGTATGAAAAAAGGGTTTGTCTCCATCATCTAGGATTATCTTATGTCTTAACACCTTGGTCCTACCTAACCTATCACCCGTAATTGCTATGCCCTGCCTATATTTATTTAAGGTTTCTATTAATCTTTTTCTATGCTCAGGAAAATCTGTGTTATCTATCTCCCTATCAATTCCTGCATCAATGTTTCCTATGGTAAAGAATGCTTCCTCCTCTAACGGAATCATCTTATGTGTAACTTCTATTCCTGTACAAAATTCAGTACCCGCTAACAAATGGAGTCTTTTATCAGAATAATTCATGACATAAGTAGTACAGGCTAATCCTTCCATCTGAACATATTCTGGCAAATGTTCTGGGGTCAATATTACTTCATTATTTGTGTGTAGGCAGGTTATCCAATATACTCTAGTAAGAGTATTGGGCAGTAGTACTACATCTCTAGCTAACCTAAAGCTTATTTTGTTTGCATTTGCTGTGCTGATCAGACTTATTTCCCCAGTTTGTACTTGAGTACAAAAACATGAATCTTCATCTCCTCCGTTATGAGATTCTGTTTCTCTTAAGTGTCTTAACTCTTGTGAGTTCAATGTGCCTAGCAGCAAAACTTCTTGGAATTCCTTTTTATCTATTCTCACAGATTCTTTGTCGACATTTCCTTCCTTAGTATTTATGGTGCCTTCACAAGAAGTAATTTCTCCCTTTCTATGTGCAATTGCTAAATATTCTTCTTTCTCCCTTACTTCTGATTCTACTTCGATTTCCCTTTCTCTTTTTGAACAGGAGTGTGTTTCAACTATCGAAGCGGTCCCCTGCAAATTGGCCAAATTGGTAATGGATTTGTCATCGACAAGTTGGTAACAGACTGCCTGATTATTTCCCTTTAGAATTAGTCTTCTGTCTTGACAATCAAAAACTATGCCAAAATCTTGCATTGTTTCAAAAGAGATCAAAGCTCGAGCGGGAAATGCTACTTCTTGCAAAACCAAAAATGGCACTTGACACTTCTTCTCTAACAATTCAGTGTTTAAATCTATGGCTCCTACATTGTTAACCTGATTGCCAGTTATTCTCTGAACTAATGTATCCTCACTCCTAATCGCGGAAATAGGTATATTAAAATAATCAGTTAAGGTATGGAGCCCTATGAGATTTACAGTACTTCCTGAATCTAACAAACTAAGACATTCTTTAACTTCCATCTTGATATTCATTTTAGGTAATGATTGCTGTCGGAAGGATAAATATGTTGCTGGCAACGTGGATGTACCCCCGCTACCTGCAACATCCTTCAATTCTTTGGTTTCCCTATTTCCTGGACTCCTTTCCAGCTCTTGTAGTCACTCTCTGTTACCTTGTTTTTCTTCGGAGTAATTAGCAGGGTTTGAGTTATCATTTGCTTGTGCCTGAGGAGTATTTTCTGAGGGTTTATTATATTTCTTACCTTAGTACCAACATTCTTGGTCTGTGTGACGTCCTCTTTGACAATACTGGCAATACCTATTCTTTGGTCTAGCTCCCTTATGATGATAATTCCCTCTAGATTTATATGTTCCATTATAATTTCCTTTGCTTTGTTCATTTGACTTGTAAGGGGGCTGGTTATTTTGATAATATTTATGGTAATGTTTATTCCTACCGGACTCGTTATTTTTATCTTCCCTGTAATTCTGATACCTCTTTTGTTTGGTATTCCCCGAAAAAGTGACCTCATCAATTTGGGTCTCGTTTTTCTGTATCACTTCCTGTATTTGGCTCAAAGTTTTTGTGAGTTTCCGGGCAGGATCTAACTGTAGGTCTTTGAAAGCCTTCCTTTCTTTTTCACCAAAGGCTGCATACAATGTACCGTAGGCCACATAAGTCAGAATTTCATATAAATCTATCAGTTTGTTATTATCCCCACTAAACTTGGTTCTGTCTCCTACCGTGATTGTGTGTGATGACAAAATGTCTTTTCTAACTTGTCCTAAATGATTCAGAACATGGGTATACAAACTTCGCATGGAATCACCTTCAAATTTAGCTGAGGTAAACCTATACATGTGCAACAACCGATCGGTCTCCTTGGCCGATCGCCACAATAGTCTGCATTCCTCCTTGAACTCATTGGAAGTTTTAATGTTTTCAAAAGCCTTACCGTTCAATGTAGGGTGAGCATCCCCTACGTCTACGTTGACTAACAACATGGCCTGTTTGATTTTTGCTACTTCATCAGTTATTTTAAAACTAGCGATCCTATTCTCTGTATCCGCTAAACACTTATCTACACTGTAGTTCTCTAATCTTTGTTTGTCGGGATTATCCCTACCTACATTTCCACAAAACCGGGTGGTTTGTGTGATCAGCCCAGAGGAATTCATATTGGCGATATTTGCTCTTAAAGGACTCGAACTTCAGTTACTCAAATTATTATTTCTAGTCAAATTTTGACGTCTTCCTACTCTAGCACTTCGCGACCGTCTGTCTGCAGTTAATCTCAAGTCGTACTGGTTATTGTGTGAGTCTTTGGAAAATATTATGAAGACTCATAGCCCACTTTAAAAAAATAAAAAAGAAAAATTAAAACACACCAAAATTTTTCTTACGACAGACAAATGACCTAACTTCCTATTCTATAGAGAGACATTATTAATTATACAAATCAAGAGAGCGAACGAAAGCATGCAAACTACTCAAAAATCCATTAGTTTGCAAACTACTTATATATCCATTGGTTCACAAACTCTATTTTCTTGAGATTATGTTTCGAAATTCTTCGACACTTACAATGGCTTCAACACTTATATAAAGTTTAAACACGTATCTGAAATAAAGCCAGTATTAGTTCAAACACTTAATATAACACTGCAAAATATCCTTTAACGATGCCACCATTTCTGATGATTCCTTTGGTTCTTTCTTTAATAAAGCTTCTCAATAAATCTTCTTGTTAATTGTCTAGTATTTTTACCCTTACTTACTATTTTTTAATTGTATTTTAATCCATTCTTGTTTAATACTTAATAATTATCTCACAAGTTATCATTAGAAAAGTTTTTCCTTTACTATACATGAAAAGGGGCGGAGCAGTCACTAACAAAGCAGTCATAAAAAGAATGGTTTCATAAAATTGTAGCGTTGAATTCAGAAGTCTTGACACTGGCTGAAGAGTTGGATG
>NC_090741.1:127794623-127797410 GCF_036898095.1 Palaemon carinicauda | reverse complement strand
CTTGATTTTCTACCAAATGACTTCGAATATATAATAAAATGGTTCCTCGATAATAGCCAATCATCCAACCAAATTTTATGAGAATAGGTCGAATAGATTTTGAGATCGAAGAATCACAATCACGCAGAGAGACATACAAACAAATAAATACACAAACAAGGGTAATGATTTCATTACATTATGTTGAGTGTCACAATATAGGTAATTGAATTATGTACATTTTGGCACTAATTCCATTCAAATCGAATTAAAGATTTACCACGGTATAGCAAAAAGATGTTTTATTAACTTTTCCTGATCCTAACTTTGATCTTTTGTCCCAGTCACTCCCAAAATCCAAGCAAATTATTTTTGGATCACGGCCAATCATCCCGCCAAATTTAATGAGATTCGGTCAAGTAGTTTTTTTTGAGTTGTGTGATTTCTTTTTTTTTTTATCTTTTCATGACCTTGGCCTTGACTCTTAACTCAATCTCTCCCAACATCTACTCAAATGACCCTTGCATAATTACATGCAAATCGGTCAAATAGTTTTTGAGTTATGCGAATCCCAAAAATACACACAGAAATACAAACAATCGCCTATCAAAACATAGAATTTGCCACAACGAACTTGGCAAAAGTAGAAAAAAAAATAATCACTAAAAGACATGAAAAGATACGAAGTAGGAGGAACAGATGCCCTAACAATAGATTTCACTGTGGATTGCATTTATACACTTTAAAAAGTTTCTAATTCTGTCAAAACTTCAGCACTAATGAAAGCCTTTGGAAATTAAGGAATAAAAATATCATATGTTTGAACACTTAATATATCTATACAAGAGGTACATACATCCTAAAACTACGTCAAGATAGTGGGACAATTCCGATTGAGAAGGGAGTTAGACAGGGAGACCCCATCACTCCTAAACTATTCCCAAAAACTACATTGGGAAATTATCGAAATTAATATTGCTGGGTAATACCTTCACAACTTGCAGAAAACATAGTTTTATTTAATGAATCATGGGAGAAATTGCAAAACATTATACTATATTTGAATAACCAAAACAGTAATGTAGGACTAATAATGAATGTAGGTAAAACTAAAATAATGCGCAATGAAAGAGCTAACTTTTAAGAATTATGGAAGATTCCCTAGAGATTGGTAATGAATGTACATAATTAGGGTAGACAGTAAGTTCTTCCTCCGGACATGAGGGTGGAATTGAAAGAAGAATAAGCATGCAATGGAGAGCTTTTGATAAACAAAAAGATATCTTGAAAATTGAATTGCCAATATCTCTAAAAAGTGAAGTATTTGATCTGATGGTCCTAACAGTATCAACTCATGCATCAGAAACGAAGCCTTGCTAGACCCTTAAAATATAAGCTAGTTACAACTGAAATAAAATATGGGTAAAATAGTTATTATGTTAACACTAAGAGACAGAAAAAAGAAACCACATAGACACACGAGCAAACTAAAGTAGGCGATATTCTAGCAAGGAAAAAAAAAGAAAAAAATGGACATGGGATCGATATACAGTATATTGAAAATGACATATGATAGATGGACAAAATGAATAAGCGAATAGGTCACTCGAGATTGAAAACAAAAAAGTAAGAAGAGAAGACGATGGATTGACAGGCTAAGAACATTAGGACCTTTATACTGACATAC
Source organism: Palaemon carinicauda (assembly GCF_036898095.1). Taxonomy (NCBI): domain Eukaryota; kingdom Metazoa; phylum Arthropoda; class Malacostraca; order Decapoda; family Palaemonidae; genus Palaemon; species Palaemon carinicauda. The sequence goes on along the minus strand of NC_090741.1, from coordinate 127,795,744 downwards.
GGGAGTAGGAAGACATATGTTAGGCCTTGCACTGGAGTAGCAATGATTAATGATGATCACGAAGATAGCATATACAGTATATATATATATATATATATATACATATATATATATATATATATATATGTATATATATACATATATATATATATATATATATACATATATGTATATATATATGAATATATATATATATATATATATACATGTATATATGTATATATATATATGTATATATATATATGGGTGTATATATATATATATATAAATATATATATATATATGGGTGTATATATATATATATATATGTATATATATATATATATATATATGTATATATATATTTAAATATATATGTGTGTATATATATATATATATATACATATATATATATATATATATACATATACATATACAGATATATATATATATATATATATGTATGTATATATATATATATATAAATACATATATATATATATATATATATATACATATATATACATATATATATATATACATATATATATATATATATATATATGTATATATATATATATATATATATATAAGCTTTTGAAGGCATCCCGTAAGTTATATTATCAGTGCACTTTGAACATTGATATGCGATTTAATATCTGCATTAAGAGACTCTCTAAACGATCTCACGGGAAGACCAACAATCTCTCTGTAAATGATTTTAGCCACGCTCATCTTGAGCAGATGAAACACCCAATGCATGTAGGATCTCCTGAGCATGCGCAAACATATTTCCAAAATGCATAAAATAAATCATTATTCCATTACGAACAAAACCTCAAAAGAGCAATAAACAAAACTACGGATATCAGTTGTGCAATCATCATATAATGGCAAGTGCGTGGAAATGCCTCTTAGTCTAGTTGCTTCAAATTATCCATTTGCATAAGATTGTCCATTTGCATAAAAGTGCATAGTTTCAAAACACACCCAGGAGGCTTTTAGCTCGCTTGGAAATCGTTCTTAAAACTTTATTCATGAATAGTTTGTTCAATTTGTTAAAGTGGTGCAGTCTTTAAAGGGCATTATCGGTCCATTTGGAATTGTTGCCTATGTAAATAGGTTCATAAATCTTTGCATAA
>NC_090741.1:127702123-127784623 GCF_036898095.1 Palaemon carinicauda | reverse complement strand
CAAGGAACGGAAGTGAATTCTGTGTATCTGTTTCAACCATAAATCTAATGTTATGGTGCTGGTTGTTTAAATAGTCAAGAAATGTATCAGCATGGTAATTACATCTGAACAAGGCGAAAGTGTCATATATGTAGCGTCTATAAAAGAGTGGGCGTAAATTAAGTAGGCATACATCTAAAGCTGGTTCCTCCAGGGAGCACATAAATATGTTAGCAAAAGTAGAACCCAGAGGGCTTCCCATGGCCATCCCCTCAGTCTGCTTAAAACCCGTATTATTAAAAACAAAGGGAGTATCCAGCACGGCTAATTCTAAAAGCAACTTGAATTGAGTTCTATTAGAATTGTTGAACAAGCAATCGTCAGTGGGAAATAGCCTGTCTAAAATGATGTTGATAGTCTGGACAACGGGAACATTTGTAAACAGAGATTCCACGTCAAAGCTTGCCATGTACAGATCTGAGTCCTGCGTGATAATGTCATCTTTAAAGGAGGCCGAGTTTATTGATGTATATTTGTTGTGAGTCAGTGGTTGGAGTAAAGGGACAGCTCTTTTAATAATCTTAAAATTACACGGGTTCCTTTTTTTTTTTACCAAGAATGATTATGACATTTTGAAAAACCTAGCCAAAGATAAAAATTTAATAATTACTCGTCCAGACAGAGGTAAGGGTACAGTTATCCTTGACAGATATGACTACATACAGAAATGAATGACATTTTAAATGACTCTTCAAAATTTACCAAAGTTGGTGACCCAGACCTTTACAATATTACTAAACCCGAAGATAAAATCAACAGATTTCTCAGAACACTAAAACAAACCAAAGCAATAGATGAAAATACGTATCAGGACCTTTTTGTAACAGGATCTACATATGGACTTATGTACGGACTGCCAAAGATACACAAAGAAGGAATTCCTTCGAGACCCATCCTTTCTTCCATTAACACTGCTAGATATAAAATCGCCAAACTTCTTGTCCCTTTACTCCAACCACTGATTCACAACAAATATACATCAATAAACTTGGCCTCCTTTAAAGATGACATTATCACGCAGGACTCAGATCTGTACATGGCAAGTTTTGACGTGGAATCTCTGTTTACAAATGTTCCCGTTGTCGAGACTATCAACATCATTTTAGACAGGCTATTTCCCACTGACAATTACTTGTTCAACAATTCTAATAAAACTCAATTCAAATTGCTTTTAGAATTAGCCGTGCTGGATACGCCCTTTGTTTTTATTAATACGGTTTTTAAGCAGACTGAGGGGATGGCCATGGGAAGCCCTCTCCGTCCTACTTTTACTAACATATTTATGTGCTCCCTGGAGGAGCGAGCTTTAGATGTATGCCCACCTAATTTACGCCCACTCTTTTATAGACGCTACATAGATGACATTTTCGCTTTGTTGAAATGTAATTACCATGCTTATACCTTTCTTGAGTATTTAAACAACCAGCACCGTAACATTAGATTTATGGTTGAAACAGAGACACAGAAGTCACTTCCGTTCCTTGATGTGAGGATATCCAAGGACAAGTCTGGCTTTCATGCTGGTATTTATAGAAAGAGCACCTTTATTGGCCTGAGGACCAATTTTTATAGCTCATGTTTTTTTAACTTTAAACTGAATTCCGTGTCAACTCTCCTCCATAGAGCCATTAATTTGACATCAAGTTGGTCTACCTTTCATACTGAAGTGACTTTCCTTGCTGATTACTTTGAGGATAATTATTTCCCTCCAGCAGTTTTTTAATAGATCCCTTAATAAGCTACTTAATCTGAAATTCAATCCATCCCCAATAGTCCATAGTGTCCCCAAGCTCCGTATGTTTGCTAGATTTCCCTTTCTCCATAATAATAAATTTAGGAAAAAATGCATCAACCTATTCAATGAACAATTGCCTGCCCTTAATTTGAAACTAATTCCCATAAACCCCCGAACTATAAGCTCACTCTTCCAAGTCAAGGATAAGATCAGCCCCTGTTTGCCTGCGGTGTCGTTTATAAGTATATTTGTCCTAGATGTGACCTTGGCACTTATATCGGTTGCACCAGGAGGCTGCTAAAAGTCCGAATTTCCTCTCATCGAGGAATTAGCTATAGAACGGGTTGTCGACTATCAAATCCAGACAATCTAACATAAGAAATCACAGTAAAAGTTGCAAAACACACACTAGATACCAGTCATTTTAATATTTTAGGAAGAACCCGACGTATAGACGAACTAACCACCCTTGAATCAATAATGATTAAGCTAACTGTACCTTTTCGTAACCACCAGTCGTCTTCCACCCAATTGTTTAATGCCTAATTACCTGTTGTTTTGTTCACACTCCCTTCCATAACAATTTTTTCGTGTCAGTTCTCCTTACGCTACCGCTGGGAGTAGGTGTCTTGTTCGTTCTATTATTATTATTATTATAATTATTTTTATTATTATTATTATTATTTTTACTTAATTGATTTGTTTCTCTGTATTCGCCCCTAGCCCTTTCACTGTTATTCTGTGTTTCTGTTTTTACTCTGTTTTTATTCTTAATTTATTAAAAGGATTTTAATTTTGGTGTTGGTAAACGTTGTGTGTATCTTTTTACTTATACGCAATTGATTTGCAATCGTTTCAGCATGGAAAATGTATCAAGCTGATACGAAACGTCGGCGCTAATAAATAGATGAAAGACAGAACGCGTCTCCTTACTCCAATATGTATATTATATATTATATATATATATACATATTATATTATATATAGAATTTTTTGATTTATTTACATATATATATATTATATATATTGTATATATAAATATATATATATATATACATATTATATGTGTATATATATCATATATATATATTATATATATAAACATATATATCACTTTGCATATATATATATATTATATTATATGTATGCATATAAATATATACCACTTTTTGATACATATTACATATATATATTATATATATATATACACACACACATACATATAAATATATATAACTTTTGATACATACATACTTACATATATATATATATATATATTATACATATATATATTATATATTTAATATATATATATATTATATACATATATGTATGTATGTATTATATATATAAATATATATATATATATATATACATATATGTATGTATTATATATATATATATATATAAATATATATATATATATATTATGTGTATGTTTATATATAAATATTATAATATATATATATATAGTATATTATTATATATATATATTATGTATATAGTATATATATATTATATATATAAATGGGTTTGGCCTTTGACAGTTTTGATGAAATGACAGAGACTTTCGGCAAAGGACACACTTCATGACACAATGGTTATGTCGAATCGAATCCTAGCCATGCTGTAGGTTTACCAGGGTATATTGTTTCACTGTTGTGCAAATATTCTTAAAGGTCACATAAACGGAAGCTAGAGGTTCATGAGTACCGCCTGGAACCTTAAAGGGAGAAGCCGCATATGACCACTTTCCAATATATCATAAAGACAGATGATGGCAGTCATTCAGATAGGAGACCCCAAGCCAGAAAGAAGGATTTGGCATGTATGATGTGACATGCATTGGATATTCCCTCCATAACAATATGACTTGGATTTGAATTTTAGGCTAAACCTCACAAATTGATTGAACAAGTTATTATTCACATGAATAACCTAAAGCAACCAATCACAAATCCTGGAAATCATACAAGAAACCGTCATCATAATGCAAAAATGATCCGGTGAGTGTGGCCAATAGTGTGATGTGGTAACCTACGACATAAATGCAGCTAAGCCGTTCTTTCAGATCCAGATAACAGAATCTACATGGTATGATGATCTATTTGAAATTTTGAGTCCCTTTTATGATGAAATTAACTCTTTTAATGCAACAATACAATTCGTCGATGGATCTGAAGGTCCTAGAATTCTCACTGAATGCGACGTATTGGGCACCTGGCACATTGAATAAGCTGATAAGAGGCAAACATTTTAACAGGGCAAATGGGAAGCCATAGATTCTTCAAAGATGTTTACCTCATGCGTTAAAATGTACTAGGAGTACACACATAAAACGAAGGCTGGGAAACAAGGGGCAACAGCACATTTTTGGATGAATTATAATGACTATATCCATGACTTCCACAATGAGAACAAATGACACGCATGCTCTCACCCCAGGCATTAAATTATTCCTAGCAGTAAATCATATAAATTATTCCTATGGGTTGTCCAAATACAAATTTGACTTGATAAACATCGACAATACACACCCTGTCCTTCAGAGTTTTCTACAGAATGGTGCCTTCACCGTCATGAGAACAGGCCAGTCTTTCAGCAGACGTCCAGTGGATTTAACGTTGGAGCAGACGGTTAACTCAGACGCATCATCTAGTCGCACAGGTCTGACATCTTCTAACAACAACTACAGTGCATGCCTTCGATGGATTATAACCAAGCTTTATTGTGCTGCCACCATAGCTGCTATCCAGGAGTTGGCTGGAATGTTGAACCATGAAGTTACAAACACAGAAATACACAGCTCACGAATCAAGACGGATTAATCTGACTTACCGAAGATCATTGACCAAATAATGGGATGCTGCGAGTCTTTTAATAAAGTCATTTGAAGTATCCCCAAGTTTGTTTAATATTAGAATAGGGAAAGAGACCAGTAGACATATACGGGAATGTCTGCTAGGATTAAGACAAAAGGGGAAAGAGCACCATGAAGAGTTCATCAGGTCACGCTTCGAGGATCCAAACAACTCTGAACGGTTGATTAAGAAGGAGAGAGAGACTGCTGGCACGCGAGGAAAATTGCAAGTCCAGTAAAAGAGCAAAGACATACATAGCCTCTCGGGTGTGTACACATGCTCTGTTGGGACGACTGCTTTTACTAGCCTGTGAGCAAGATCTGGACTGGAAACATGTCCTCTCCTACCCCTTGACAACAGTTCCTCTCTCAATGTGAAGCTCTGATGGCTTGAGGGCGAAAGCAGACAAGAGCACTCTTCTCTATCTCCTGGAAAATAGTCGAACAATTAATTCTGCCCACCTTATATTCAACTGTCGTTGACGGAAATCTCTTTCTGGGGACCCTCCCATATCATCTTCCAGGGATATATGGTGGTTTAGCAGCTGGTATTCTTCAGCAATTGACTAGAATGTCAGGAAACAGAATCGACATAGTTTTTGACGCGTACCCTATCCCATCTATCAAGAAAAGTAATCAGGCTAGAAGAGGTCTTGATGAGAAGACAAAGTGGGAGTGTGTTACTTCTGGTGCTGAGCAAAAGCATCCAAAGAACATTGGTAAGTGCCTACAATCCAAATCATTCAAGGAGGAACTGCCAAAGTTCCTAGGGGAATAATGGGTGGCACAACATTATTCAATATTGATCAACTGTAAGCTTGTGTACCTCTCTTACCTAGGAGCCTGTTTACACTTCTATGTCCCAGGTGACATAGTTGTTAGAGAATTTGTTGAAAACTTGAACACAAACCACAAAGAAGCAGACACACTAGTCTGTGCTCACATAAAATCTGTGGATGATGGAAATGTAGTTGTGAGAGCATCGGACACAGATATTGCTGTCATACAGGTCGATCATTCCTGGAACATTCGAGAAAACAAATGGAAAGATGTTGGTACAACATTACAATTGGACAGAAGGTATATAAACATAACTGGCATAGGGAAGATAATTGGAAAGAAGCGCGTAGCCCTACCTGCTTTCTACTCCTTTATAGGATTGGATTACACCTCAGTCTTTGTCGTAAGGGTAAGGTACGCCCATTCAAGCAGCTGGAAAAGGGCACTGATACACAAACAGCAGTTGCCAAAATGGCAAAAATAAACATGAGTAAAAAGACTGCACACGATGTAATATCTTTCACAGCAAGGATCTGTGGCGCAAAGACATGGTGGAGCCAGCCTTATCCTTGGATGCACATCAACAAAAAGTTTTGAGAAACATTTGGTCCAAAGTCAACAAGCAAAGACCCACTGAAGAAAGTAAGGGGCATTGGTGCGACAATTATTCCACCCTGTGAGGCAGAGATTTCCCCACATATCCGACGAGCATTTGTTGTTGCAAGAATGTGTGCAAATGGGCACGATACTAACACCCAACAACATCCTACTAAAGATGATGGTTGGGAACTCCAAAATGAGTCATATGAAGTTTCATGGTTCAGTTATCCCCAGGAGCCACATGCATTGGTACCGCACATCGCTGCTAGTGAACATGAATCAGATAAAGATTTCCAGCTTTTCTCTTCAGAATGGGGAGTCTGATGATAATTAATTAACCATTGCGCTCTATAGTGACAGTAAACAGAAAACATGTTTACTTGATTTTGATACTATAAAGTTGCTAAATTTGCTTATGCAATAATAAATTGATGACATAGAAGGAATTTTTATAAGCTGGCACTCTAAGGGTTAAATAAATTTTATTGAGTACAGTTGATATTATTTATTTATTATAAACAAACATAGAAAAGCTGATGATTATTAAATACCATAGTTATTTCTAATTGAGAGAACAATCACAATAATGCATATGTGGTTTTAATTGAGTATACTCCAAAACTCCACGATAATTACGTGTAATATTAGGTGTTAGGTGACATTTCCACCACAGTTTCCATTCTTACATTAGCTGATTCTGAATCATAACACCAACATCCGAAATATCCATGTGGTTTTAAACGTGTACCTTAATTGTTTATTAGGTGTCATAGGGGATGAAATCCGTCCCCAATTGATTATCGTTCTTAAATTGGTGATTTATATTCAGATGACCATCAGCTAAACAACCCGAGGTTTCATTATTGTACCTTTTCTGTTAATTAATATAAAACCTCAATTAGTGTTGATTGATGTCGTTTTTGAGTTCAGGAAATAGTTTCTTACCTTGCATATTTGGATGAACGGTGGTATCCACAATCAACTGTCATAGATTTTTAACTTGTACCTTTCATGTTAAGCAAGATGTTAATTAGGGGTCATCGGGCCTGGTATGATTCTTGACCTATTGTAAATTAACCTTTCCACGTCAAATTCTGTTCCTAAGTTGGTAATTTATTTTCACATGAACTATATCTACAAATCCCTATTGATTTTTACATGTGCAGTATGCAGCATAATTGGTGGTGTTTTTTTTTTTTTTTTTTTTTTTTTTTTTTTTTTTTTTTTTTTTTTTTTTTTTTTTTTTTGCTTCGGACATACGTTGATCTTAAGTTGTCACTTATTATCAAATCTTATATTTTACTTTGCAAACATTTGTATATATGAGACAACGTTGGTCACTTGTTATGGATAATTTTATCATTGAAAAATATTAGATCGTTAGAAAAAAACATTTCATGCTAAGATGATAATTTATTTCAGAATATAGATTAAATATGTTATTGTTACACGAATCCCTTTCTCATCTTGACTCCGCGGGAGTCAGTGAGACTAATCTTTGAACTGTCTGTCCGGATGGAAGGATTCAAAATTGGAAAGAGAGCGTCTCGATGGAGAACAGTTTAAGCAGAGGGCTATAGTCTAATGATAATAACTTTTGCATTTGTGATATGGTTTCAAAGTTATTACTTATTTTGGCTTATGTCGTTTTGTGTATACAACAAACGTTAGTTAGGATCATGATTTTAAAACTTGCAATAAATTATAGCTAGTCATAGTTCAGACTAAAGTCAACGCAACTTATATAATTCTAGTCTCTCAATGGGTTTCTTCAGTTTGAGTAAAAATTAATGAATAAATAAATAAACAAATAAATATGCGAGGTGATGAGTTACCTTCGCTATTAGAAATACATTTAATTTTACCTATCTATGATTTTAATTTTCCTTCACGAACGGAAAACTGTAATCAGGTCAGACATATTCAGCCACACGTGTTATGTGTAGATTCTACAGAAAAACAATAACAACATAGCTTGAATAATAATAATAATAATAATAATAATAATAATAATAATAATAATAATAATAATAATAATAATGGTGATGATGATAGGATTGCTCTGGAGTCTAGGCCTGTGCTATTAGCTTTGTAACTCTTCGACTTCTTCTGCGGTTCTGCAGCAGCGGGGTCTCTAACTTCCTAGGATGGCTTTTAAATTTTTATTTCCCATTGTATCGTTTAGCCATCTATAACCAATTATTTCGGTGATGTTAAGTCGATTACTATATATATAATATATATATATATATATATATATATATATATATATATATATATATATATATATATATATATATATATACACATAAAATCTGGTAAAATAAGCTAAAATAGAGTCAGAGTTATCCGGTACCTGTTGAGTAGCTCTAGCCATATTTGACATATAACTTCCTCGTGAGAGTGCCATCGGGAGACTGCCAGTTAATGTCCGGTTAGACCCCGCCCACAACTACATCACGTATACGTTCTTCACGTTGAATACATAATTACGGTGGCTGAGAAGTCACACTCAATTAGTATTATTTTTTTGTCTTTTTTCACAATTAAAGATTATTGGGTAATTTTTTCAATTATGATCTAGCTGGTCTTTTGATAGGAGATAAGGCGTGAATTCCCTAAAATCTTGCTTAATGAACTACATCCTTTATTGAGCTAAGTTTCAAAATGCTTCGTCCAGGAAACCTAGTCTCATTAGAAATGTGAAGAATGTGACAGGTGTTAGTAAGCGACTTTCAAACGAAAATCGCTGAATTCAAGTATCACCAGTTTGCTGTATACTGTACTTTGCATGTTAATTAAAACCTTAGTTATTTCTAATTGACATCGTTCCTAAGTTATCTTTCCACCAGAAATTCTATTCTTACCTTGCGAATTCAGATGAATTGTGGTGTCCATAATCAATCGGCATAGAAATGAAACTTGTACCTTTCATATTAATCAAACCCGATTTTCTAAGGTTCTTGGGTGGAGCCCCCAATCACATCCACCGTTGCCGGAACGTAGGAATAGCTGTTCTGTTTAAAGTGTGGTTAGTACTGAACCCCAAACACCTCAAACCATTTATTCCTTCCATGTTGATTAAAGTTCACCTAGCTTCCAGTCTAATATATATTCCCAAGGTAGAGTTCGATATATGGTGCAGAGACGTGGCCCATGAAAAAGATCTTTGAGAAGAAAATGAATGTTGCAGAGATGAGAATGCCAAGATGGATGACTGGGATCAAGAGACTGGATAAGGTTAGGAATGACTTGGTAAGGGGAACAACAAATGTTACAGAGGTGTCCAAGAAAATCCAAGAAAAGAGATTACACTGGTTTGGGCATGTAATGAGGAGACCCCAGGAGTATGTTGGGAGGAGGATGCTGGATATGGATGTTCAAAAGAGAAGGTGGATGGAGTGTGTAACAGCAGATATGGAGGAGAAAGATCTCACAATGGAGGACATCGGAGATAGAGGAACTTGGAAACGGCTCTCTAGAAATAGCGACTCTACATAGCGGGAAAAGCTTAGTCAAGAAGAAGAAGAAGGTACAGTTCGATAATAAATTCCATTTTGGTTGCTATTTTCATTGATTGTTTTCATCATAAATAACCACGTGTTGTAAACTAACAACTCAGATATCATGGTATTGTGTTTATTTCAAGTCTAAAAGAGATTCCTGAATTTGACGGGAATATGCATGGTGACTAGTCATAAACTTGTATCTCTCATGGTTGCTAAGTTGGTTGAGTCCTCGCAGACATCTTTTCGGCTGAGAAGGCACGGGTTCGAATCTCTGCCCAACTAAAACCTACTATCATAATTTAATCCCAGTTGATATACATTCCCAGAGTAAAATTCGGTATTAAAGGCCATTGTGGTGGATATATATATATATATATATATATATATATATATATATATATATATATATATATATATATATATATATATATATATATATATATTATGGTTTCGTGGTCTGAGAACCAAAAATATATATATTATATATAATGGATGGCAAGCTACACAACCTCTCGAGTTCCAAACTCGCCTGTCTGTTTTTACGTAAATCTGTTATATATGATTAATACCCTAATCTGAACAAATTATATAACTCACTACCTGAATATATAAAAACAATGAATATCCAAAGGTTTGTGGAGTACACTCAAAAGTAAACGGTAATTATTATTAGCAATTATTGACAACAACTAACTTTGATTCTTTATTATGGACACGAGTGAGTTCTATGGGAAAACACCGGTGATTGAAATAATACACTCTTTATAAAAGTAAATATATTCCATAAGTAATACAATACTTTTTAAGAACTTACATGAAATGAATAATAAATAACTCGAAATATTAGGTCTGACCAAAACATATACTAAGACAAAAAAAATGTATACAATCTAAAAACTATATAATCACTTGTTTGAATGGAAATTAAATTTCACACCAATATTTAGTGTTGATAACTAATGAAAATAGATAACCTTTAACAATCTAAGGATTAAACTCTTAAAGAAATTACATAAAGTAATTAATAAACTTACAAGTCTTAGCTCACACATAGAAAATCCAAAATAAATACACTTCACGTATCTTACTCGCAAATGGCCAGTTACAAATATATATATATATATATATATATATATATATATATATATATATATATATATATATATATATATATATATATATATATATATATATATATATATATATATATATATATATATATATATATATAGTCTTCAGTAATGTTTCAACACACTACAAACTTGGGAGAGGACACATTCGGGGCACTTCAGAGATAGACGATGAAGTTTGGTCTTTTCAGAGGACAGGCTGTTTCTCTTCTGCCCTACGCATCTCTAAGAGCACATATATATTGACTTGGTTACTTTAGATTCTTCTAGGTCAGGAGTCTAGAATATATATATATATATATATATATATATATATATATATATATATATATATATATATATATATATATATATATATATATATATATATATATAAATATAGTCTTCAGTAATGTTTCAACACACTACAAACTTGGGAGAGGACACATTCGGGGCACTTCAGAGATAGACGATGAAGTTTGGCTTTTTCAGAGGACAGGCTGTTTCTCTTCTGCCCTACGCATCTCTAAGAGCACATACATATTGACTTGGTTACTTCAGATTCTTCTAGGTCAGGAGTCAAGAAGCTTGGTGGCTGGCTTAGCGATGCCAGAGTTACCAGCTATCACATATCGAACAGGAGAGTCAACCTCACTTCCAAGGCAACCCTCTCACAGCTAGCTTCACCCATCCACCTCCCCAAACATTAAAACAAATAGATAAACACTAACTGTGGGCACATCAAGAACCTCCCAAACCCATGGAAAATATAAGCATTGCGTATTTTCTCACAAACATGACTCAAAATCTCATGAAAACATAAAAAAAAATGCATAAGCCATCGGTCATACCTCGTAAGGTCATAGAGCACTCCTAAACGCTATACGAAAAACTTTGCAACAAAATATTTGAAATACAAAGTTAATTCCTATAAATAATGTAGATTTACATATACCTACTTAAATGAAGGATACAATTATATGAGCGACACAAGTCTTTCGTAATTTATATGCAAAACTTCTACCTGCATGAGAGGAACTCACCTTATGAGCTGGCTATTCACTTGAATGTACACAAAAAATACATAAATAAAATTATTTACTCTATGGTAGATCAGCTTTGTAAGCAAACATATTTATATATATATATATATATATATATATATATATATATATATATATATATATATATATATATATATATATATATATATATATAAATTGTTTTCTTTTTATCCATCCGATACGAAAAAGAGTACATCCAATCAAAAAGACGAGATTAGGGATTAACAGCAGGAAAAAGTTGACCAAGAGAACTTATTGAAATCGTAGACCGATTATATAGTGAGCAATATGTTCAAATGATGGACCAAGCACTGCTATCAACTGTCAGTTCAATGTTGATCCTGGAACCGGAATCTATATAACTTGGTTTGGATAACGGTTTCATATATGATTTTAAATTTGTAACATATTTGTTAAACAACCATTGTGATATTATTAGTACACAGCTGCCTGCTAAATAACCTGACTCAAATCCAATGAGCTACTGCATGGAATTACGTACGCACTCCACACGGATTCGTCTTTTACTGATTGACGACTGTACTCAAGTTATTTATACGGAGTTCATTCTCTTGCCAGAAATAAAAAAGTTGCCAGATACATTTTTCTTTTATAATTATCCTTACTAGATAGCAAAACATTTTGAAACCGGCAGCAATATTTTACCAGGCGTTTCTGCATTCTCAGTAGTAGAGTCCTCATTGTTCAACATTAGAAAGCTATTTGCCAGGAATAGGTAAGAGCCCATGAGAGAAAGTTCTTTGTGCTGGTGAAGAGCAAGATAAAGGTTGTTCATGGTAGAATGTTGAAATAGGTAAATGATTTTGCATTTGATGCAAAATATCCCATGAACTGTTATGCCATCTATTTTAGAGATCAAAACAATGAAGCAGAAAATAGGAAAGTCTCGGGGTATCCAACTTATGAATCATAATATGATAAAACATTCAAATGTTTCATTGAATCCATAAGTAGTTTTATCCCTTCTTAGAAAGCAGCTGTCTCTAACCTTTCCTCCCTACGAGACACCTTTACCCAAGCACCAGGGACTGATAACAGTAGCTATTTCTCTTGGAAGCTAAAGAAAAAGATTATACATCACCTTTATGAGAAACATCTCCCGTGAACGTTGTGGTAAGTCCGACCTTGTGTGCTCAAGCAAACTGACTGTTGGTGAAACTGTAGACAATGCTTCATTGCTGAATGAAAGCACTGATATTTAATAGGAAGATTAGACTCTGAAGAATGGTTGTATTGATGAGAACTAATACTACTCATGGGTTCTGGCATCCTGTGACAAAAAATGTCCAGCACACATAATGCCAGTTCCCACATATCAGCACTTCATCTTGATATCAGGGTATACGGAGACTGTTCCAGACCGTCTATAAAACTCTATCAATTGGTGTCTTGATGACAAGAGAAATCTTGAGGTAATCAGATACACTGATGATAGCAACTTGAAGATCCATTCCCTATGTCATGCTATCATTGGCTTCTCACAACATGTATGCACATCAATTCCCTTTCGACTGGGCATTCATATTCAGCAAATAATATAAGAGTATTGTTTATAACAAAGAATGTGTCAAATGAAATTGCTGCGTTGCCTTGCTCTCATGATAGTTCTGTCACCTATATGATATATATCATTTCACTAAAAAGTTACCTTGGCACCAGATAAAATAGTAAATTTTGACGCAAATGAGGTACTCATTCAGATGATATCAGAAAATCTATGAGCATATTGGAAGACCAAATTTATGGGAGGTTTGTTTCAGAATCTTGGATGTAATATGTGTGAATTATTACCTGTCGCAAAGGCCTTGACTGGCTGTAATAGCACATTTGCTCTATACCATCTTGGAAAATATTTTATGTTCATAACTCGCACAAAAAAATGTGTCTGTATTATGGCTCTACATTTACAAGAAATTTATAACCTCTTAGAGACGATTGCTCTGATGCCCGGCACTTCATTTTTCTCCTCTGTAAGTTCAAGTCTAAGCCTTGAGATGTTTGCATTCAGTCAAGGCTGTCATGCCCTGTGATGTCTGCCCCTCAACACAAAATGTTTTCATGTATCATGTGAAACTAGCTAAGTAACAAAACGCAACGGAAACCAAGCAGAACCTAAATACTGGAATCCTATTAGTAATAGTTGGATGAATCATGAAGGACTCCTAATATCAGCGTACTTTAAAGGAAAGGCTGCTCCAGATAAAGTGAGGGATCTCACACGTTTATAATATACAGACCAAACCTGTGACGACACAAGGATGCGTCACTACCTTACGACCGGTTTAAATTGTGCAGATATATGTTCATATTCAGACTGCAACAACCACCATGTTTCCAAACATACAGGTAGATAAAAACTGATGGAGATGGGATTAATTTGGTGTAACGTTCAATTGTTTTAATTAGCATGTAAGTGTAATTAATATGAATTTCTTATCAAATAACTATATTTTTATTTCTTTATTTAATTTATATTGGTAACATCCATCTTACTAAGTTAATTATTAAACATCTGCTTCATTGCAATCAAGATATATAAGAGCCATTCAATAAATTTCTATATAGTCTGGAAATGTTGTGTAATACTGATTGACCCATACCTTAATAAAAAAAATATACACCAAGAAGAAAAATTGTGTGCGAGTAAGTTGAAAAATAATAAAAAAACAAAAGTTATCTTTAGATTATCAGCATGTTCACTATCATTAAGTACCATTAAAGTCATATTTTTTATAATAAAAACATCAAATGTTCCTCAAAATTAACCTACTTCATCCATTTCCTTCAAAATGTAAACTATAATTAAGATTTTTTGAATGGAATATTTAAACGAAGTCGTGAAATTACAGTATTTGGCCGTCATTTCAGTTGTCACCCTATGGCACAGAACCTCTAGAATATCACAATCAATCATTCCAGAACTTATGGTCTCCAAAGGATTAGGATATAACGGTTGTGACTTTTTGGATGGTAGGGAGCAGGTACTCAATTTTTAGGGCTCGATTTGAGATATGCCGAGGTACTATTTTACAAGTGGACTCCTTGACTTGTGAATTGAAATTTTTGAAGGTTTCTTGAGCTTTAACAATAAAGAAGAAACTGAGCTGAGTGATGTAATGCTTAAAAAAGATAGAGTCAGGCCTACTAAAAAGAAAATAGTGAATATAAATGTATCAGAATAATAGTTTAATTTAAGAAGGTATTTAGTAGTGACAAGATTATATTTGATTGTGAAAACAAAATGCCCACCTTGTAATAAGTGTTTAGGGTTTATTGAGGGAAGAACAAGGTTTGGAAAGATTTTCAAGAGGACAATTAATAACAAACAAAACTTTAATCATCATTGTCCGTACTAAAAATTCCTATTAATTTAAAAGAAATTAAAACTGACCTTTTGCTTAAAAAATATATATTCTAATGTGTTACAACTATCTTTAAGGAAGTATAAAAAATCATAGGTGGTATACCAAAATCTGTCTTACTTTATAATCTTATTACTACTGGGAATCATCAAATATGTGATTAATAATTAATTTCTACCATCATTTTGTGTTGTGTATTTCAACTGCTGCAAAACAATTTCATTTTAAATCATGAAGACTAAGGTGTATGCCACCTCAATGAAATTTCTTCCCTTCGACAGAGAAGAAGTGTTCGCCTGGTTACAGTGTGCTGAAGTCCAGTTTTGGATCAACTGCACAAAGTAGACTAGGTTTGTGCATCAGTCCCCATACCACTCTCCCGGAAATATCCAATTGGCTTTACTAACAAGGGATACCCCAAATGTGTAGGACCCCCCTCAAAACATAGCTCCTGGATGAGTACTTGCCCTCGCCAGGAAACTTTTCCGAATCCACTTCACAATGAATTTTAGTCTATATACAACTCCATCTTAACAATATGAAGGCTCAGGCTATATCCGATACTTCTGTGCTACTAGCAGAGAAGCGAGATAAATCTAAGGCTAGTTTGCTCAACAAGGTAATCAGCTTTTATACAGACAGTTGAGAGCAAGAATGAATAATTTCAAGTAGTATAAAACATGCAATAGCTAGCTTAACAGTGTGGGGAGAGCGATAGAAAAAACAAATCAATAATGTTACAGTGCACAAATGTGTATATACCATGCGTGGTACCATGGGTTCCCCATAAAAAAAGACACACATGTGAAATAGGGCGCCCTGCTCCTGAAAGGCCCATTGTATACACGGAATATTGCAGAAGATATGCAGGTTTTAGGCAATAAAAAGAGACCCAGTCATCTTTGCCACGAATATTAATTTAAAAAAGCCGTCGGTGCCTGATGAATTACAAGGAAATGGTCCATGTAACAGCGCATTAGCATTGACTTGCTAGTGTCTGTGCACTGGAAAACGTGAGTTCCTATATGCAAATCTGTCAGTATGTGTTGCTTCGTTGTGGGGTTTTTATGTCTGGTGGCAGGTAGAAAATTTGACCAATATGGAACGTAAGAGCTGTACAGTATATGGTTGGAGGAGGTTGCAGATTAGAAAATTTGCCATGGATGACAAACGTGGCCCCATAAACCATTCAGCTGCACAGACATCCAGAGCATCTTCACGAATCGTTCTTGATACAAGGAGTAACCTGGGAACTGAGTAAACCAGTTTGAGTCATATCAGCAAGACATTAAAGCTCTTTTGAAGATATAATGGAATCTTTCAACTATTCCATTGGTTGCAGGGTTGTAGGCGGTTGTCTCATGTAGGGTAATGACCAGAAGATTTTCACAATTGAGAGGTGAAGTAAAATACTCAGGGATAGAAAATCCCACTCTGAGTGTAATGGATATGTGTACGAGGCGGATACTGAAGTTTGCATGGGGAGGGCTTCAGGCTATGGAGTAGAGCAGTTATTGATCGGATATGGGAAATAATGTCTTTTTGATGCGAGTAGGGGGCCTACTACATCATCATGAATGTTGAAAAAAAACAGGCGGAGCTTAAGGAAAGGTACCCATAGCTGAATCTGTAGGTCAATGTACCTTTGAAGCTTTCATGAAGTACAGGCGGAAATGAAACATCTGTCGGTGGATGGGAACATTTATGCAAGGTTGTGCTATATCAGCACTAACATCACAATGGTGGGTGGCATTGGAGTCACAAATGGGGATGTCTTCCCAAAGGAGGGATATAAAGGATGTCCTACATGCTCGGTATCTTGAATCTTTTCGTTGGATTTCTGCCAAGGCATTGTGATCCAATCGTAGGTTAATTGTGGCCAATATATTTCTTGATAGGGCATCGGCTATGGGATTAATTTTCCCAGGGACGTGTTGAAGAGTATAATTGTATTCCGTCGAAGTAGAGGGTGTTGATGTTGACATGAATACCAAACTTTGCACTGTCAAGTAAAGGCGTGCATCATGAATATGTGGTTAGTATGAATGACAAAAAGTAAAGGACAGCCAAATGCAATGCCAAAAATTTGTGGTCGAATGTAGAGCAGCCAAATTCCACCTAGGACAGTTTTCTGCTGAAAAAAAGGCCAATGGTTGGGGTATGTAATGGACCACTGCTCGAGTAATGCACCAAAAGCAACATCACTGATATCAATGAAGAAAATAAGAGGGGCATGTAGCATGGGAATGGTAAGAGTAGAAGCAGTTAACAGTGCATTCTTTGCAAAGCAGAAGCCCTTGCCCTGAAGGAAACACCAATTTAGGTGCTTTGGCTTGCCCTTGAGGGAGGCCCAGAGGGGGCAAGAGTGGCAGTGAGAGCTGGCAAAAACCAGTAATAATAGTTTATCATGCCCAGTAATTGTTGTAGTGCTTTGATGGTCAAGGATGTAGGAAAATTATGAACATCCGATACCTTCTCATGGTGGGGGTGAAAACCTTCAGGAGTATTGGGGTACCCTAAGAATAATACTTTGTTGGTGCCAAAGGTACACTTGTCATATCGGACTACAAGGCCATTTTGTAGTACATGGCCGAAAATGATACATAGGTTATACATAGGAGGAAGACAACACAAATGTGTCCACATATTGTACACAGACGGGGAGGTCCCTAATAGGCCATTCATGAGGTGTTGAAAAGGGGGCCCAGCATTACAAAGGTCAAAACATGAGTAATTGAATGTGTAAGTACAGGAGGATGTAGTGATAGCATTCTTTGGATGTCTTCTGGTTTCTTGGACACTTGATAATATCCCCTCAGGAGGTAGAGATAGAACACCTTCTCTTTTTGCACCTACAGAATCTCGCAAACACAGGGGGCCCCGTCGCTTGGATATGGCGATAAATACCGTGATTGGCGGAAACCGTGGTCGGTTGTCAAAGTTTTGGACTAAAGCTTTCCCAGTACAATGTGTGAAGGTGGGGTCAGACATCCATGTGTGCACTGATATAGAGTGCAAGGTCAGAGGGGGCTGGTTGAAGAGGTGTTGATGAGTATAAGCCTGTGTTAATTGACCATCGATGTGCAATATCAACCAGGAGACATAAATTGGAAGGAAAATCCATACTGGGAATTGCCAATGGTATGTCGATAACCAAATACTTTCAATGATATCTGGTAATCCCAAATGATAGTTTGATTGTGTTGCACCCACGGGTGTGGAACACAGATGCATTGCCAGCTACCAGGTAGACATCAGACGCCATAGAATGATCATGTTATGTTCTTGAGAGTAGCCTTGGTAGAAGAGAATGGCAAGCACCCTTGTCTACTAGGAACAACACTCTTGTACCTGCATAATGTAAAAGGAATAGATTAGTGATAGAGGAGCTACTGCCACAAGTGATGGCCAACTAAGAAGTTTTTATAACAATAAAAATGTTCGCACATTTATTCACAGAAGCCTCAAATCCCGATTGGTGGTTGCATTACAGTGGCCGATTATCCTCAATAAGTGGCTGTTGATGTCATTGGTTGGGGCATGATTAATGGGCAGCATATGCTGTTGGTGGGCAGCTTTGTTGCTAGTCTGGCACATCATGTGGTAAACATCTTTGTCTTACCGCATTCACCTCAGATTTGGCAGGAGTGGAAGTATTGATGGAGTTGTTTTTGATGATGAAGTGTCATTTCATGAGAACATCTACGTTGGTCATCATGTCCATCCATGGTCAAAATATCGACTTCGAGGATGGCGGAGCATAAATATCCAGTAGGCGTCGTACCCAAAGGTCATGTAGAAGGTTTACCTCCTGATGAGAGAAGTTTATGACATGTTACAAGAGGGTGATACTGATAAATTCCCTGATGGCGAGCGAAGACGTTTGGTCCCATAACAGTTGAAGATAGACCTGAAAAAGCTTTGCTATACGGGCAACAGACAATGGTAAGTACTGCTTCAGGAGGTATGTTTTGAGGGCATCGTACACAATTGGTCGCTAAGCCAATAGGAGATTTTTGGATAAGTGTCCTGCTATTGGGCTTAGGAAAGGCATGCCCTTATTATTATTATTATTATTATTATTATTATTATTATCAAGCCACAATCCTAGTTGGATAAGCAGGATGTTTTTATAAGCCCAAGAATTCCAACAGGGGAAATAGCTTAGTGAGGAAAGTGAATTGGGAAATAAATATACTACAAGAGAAGTAATGAACAATTAAAATGTTTCAAGAACAGTAACATCATTGAAATGAATCTTTTATGTATAAACCAAAAAAAAAAAAAATAAAAAATAAAACAAATCAAGAGGAAGATAAATAACATAAATTAGAGTAACCAAGTATACCTTCAAGCAGGAGGACTCTACCTCGAAACAGTGGAAGGCCATCGTACAGAGGCTATGACACTACACAAGACTAGAAAACAATGGCTTGATTTTGGATAGTCCTACTCCTAGAGGAAAGTAGCCACTGAAAAACTATAGTTCAATAGTTAACCCCTCGATCGAAGAAGATATGTTTGGTAATCTCAGTGCTGTTATGTTTATGAGATCAGAGGAGATTGTGGAAAGGATAGTCTGGACTATTCAGTGAACATGTAGGCAAAAGAAAAATGAGCCGTAACCAGTGATATGGATGTAGTGTAGTATTGTCTGACCAGTTGAAGGACCCATTAGCTCTCTAGCAGTAGTATCTTAACGGGTGCCTTGTACCCTGGCCAACCTACTACCATGATGCGAAACTGAACCTTGCCGCGCTGAAACCAGGCAAAGGCCTTCTGTAGACCTACTGGCGAAGACTGGTTGTTTCAGGAATGTGAGGTGGATAGAAGATCCATGGTTGGTGGGTGACATCATCCAACAGTAGAATGCTGCAGTGAGGGGGAAGGTAGAGGTGAGCTAGTCCTCCGATGTTCAATAATTTTGCGAGATGATTGTTAGGTACTAACAAAGAGGCGAGGCGAATGCATTTAAGTTTATTCAACATGACAAAAAGCTTATATATAGACAGTTGAGATCAAGAATGATACAATGTTCAAACAGTATAAAACATGTGTGGTAAATTTAAACGGGATTCTATATCTAGTGCAGGGACGATAGATAAATAAAAATAAAGATAAAATAACATTACAGTGTACGAGAGTATAGGTAACAGGCGCAGTACACTTCTCTCAGAGTATGGACACTGCAAAAGCTTATATAACTTTGGTCTCTTTGGTTCCTCTCAGAATTGTCTGGAGAAGAAGGAGAATAAGAAGTATTTTAGCCTTGATGTTTCATCTTTTCTCTGTGACCCTCCGGGCCAACACACGCAGAATCCTTTGATCTTTTTCCTCTCTTCAGCTCAGCCCTTTTCATCTTTCAGATAACATTTTCTCTCTGACCTGCCTATTCTTTCTAGCCCATGTCCTGTTCTTTTTCTGTTATTGCTTTTTTTTTCCTGGTTTCCACGTTTATTCGGCGTTTGCCTTCTCCCGCAGTGTTTTCTCTCACTTATTCTTAATTTGCTATTGGGTCTTTGTATCGGTTTGATTCCATTTATGCAGTAGTAACTTGGTACCAACAGTTTTTTATCTTTATTGTTTACTTCTCATTTTGCATAGTGAAAAAAAAGTTCATTTGTACTTTTGTCAGTAAGTAGTAGAATCCTCCTTGAGTAGTTTTATGGATGCCAATGTTTGTGTAAGTTTAGAAGAGTATTTCTTGATGTTGACTTTCCCTTATCATATACTAAACGCTGTGTTGTATTTGTGGAGTCCTTTTCCTTTGATAAATGTTCTTTTTTCTTTACTGTCCACTTTTCATGATATAATATTTCCCAGGTTTGATAGCAGCTCTTTATTCATTGCTTGTGCTGTCTTAATTTCTTTACATCGGAGTATCTTTTGTAAGAAATTGTCTGATTTTTATATTTATGTCCACTGGTCTTTTGCCAAATATTTTTGTATCTTCACAAACCTTTGTCTTATATCGAAAGATTGATTCTTGTATGTCACTTTACGTTTGTTTAAAACTCTCTTCTATCTCTACGCTAGTTATATGTCTACTTATATTTATTTTGTTTTACAGTTTGCCTCATGTATCTTTTTTTTTCTTGTTGCTTGTTCACTTGTTTCATGTATGCTGCCCCCTCTTTTCAATGTTCTCTGTTTTCTTACACCACTGACCGTTATCTTATCCACGGGAAAGTTGGTCAACATGCTATTGTTCCCTTTCTGTCATATTTAACGGCATTGCTAAATTACATTATTGGTATTTTCATATTTGAGATCCGATTGTTAAAAACAGAAAAAAGTAATTGAAGCAATACGTTTTGTGTCTTGAAATTATGTAAAGTATGTTTTCTGTAGTAATGAATGGAAGGTAGATTCGTAAAGGGGAAAGACTTCCTTTAACTTGTATACTTGAATGCTTTTTGGGTGCCTATCTCTACGCATAGGTTTTTAGTTTTAATCGGGTTGAATTTTTCCTGTTTTACTTTATACGATTCTACGTCTATAGTAAAAATAATCAGTGTTTTTCTCTCTCTCTTCTTTTTTCTTACGTATATGCTCTAAATCTGAATTTTAGCCTATCAAAATTTCATTCGTTGGCGACTAAAGGCAAAGTTAACAGTTTTATAACAATATTTCGTAATGCCTTCAGTTACATGATTTGGTCAGCTGTTGTTGTCCCGTTTTGTCTGTTGCTTATCAATAAATCATTTCTAGGAAACAGTTATTCATCCGATTTTATTTTCTGATTTTATGCGAACAGACTAAGCAGATAAGACGTCTTATGATCTCTTCTCTCATGTGATATTTATATGTATATCAACTAATTTATCAGCGTACTATATTATAGGCGCAAATTTCTTCGTCTCCTTCTCGTCAAGAATATAGTAATTTAAGCGCAATTCAATTAAGATTTCACTTTAAACGGCGAGGGTAATCAACCAATAGATCTATCATTAAATGAAGTCTTAATTATTTGTGGCAGAAGGCTAAGGTGTGAGGAGAGAGAGAGAGAGAGAGAGAGAGAGAGAGAGAGAGAGAGAGAGAGAGAGAGAGAGAGAGAGAGGTTAGTAAGCTTAAAAGGCCAAGTGAACTTTCACTTCGTGTTTTCCGTTTACCTCTTTTATATTAGATTTTGTGTAATGATTTTATTCTTTGCTGTTTCCCCTCTTTAATGTTAACCATTATCAATTTGTCAATTTAATTTATTTATGCTTAACCTTTTTTTTTTTTGTAAGGTAAACCATGAAAAAAAAAATCAAACTATTCCGATGCTATAGGATTAAATAGAATAAACTTTAAGACTTGATGATAATTTCAAAATGATTGAGCTACTATACGGAACCTAATAGAATAATAGAGATGATTTAGAGAACAAGACTTCATCGGCATTGCAATATAGATATTCAAAGAGGAAGGGAAAATTTCTTGACTTGAGTTTTATGAGTCGCTTTATATAATTGTAATCGTGTACATATTTCTGTTATGAATAATGCTGAGTTTGTTTTTATGTATATTGCAAATTTATATTACATTTATCTTTATTATGTCTTGAGATATTGCTCAAAATTCATGAACAGTTAACTGTGCCTCCCAAACCTCTCCAATGTCATCTAATACATTGCAATATACGTGGAATGCAGGTGAATATCACAAAGCTCTAAATTACTTTTAGTCAATATAATATTCTATTATACTCAGAAAAGTTTGATTCTCAAATGAAGAACTCGCCTGAGGCGATTATCCAAGCTTTTAAGCAGTATGCTATGCCTCAGGCAAGTGCAAAAATGGTGCATATTAGGATTGGATACCCTGCTTCTCGTAAGTCTGTATGTAATGAGATTCAGGCCACAAAAGTATGTGGAAGGCATAACTGGTGTTCTACCTATCGGAATGCAGACTTGGATGATTCTATGTTCGATTGTCTTCTTACCCCTATGGCTAAGATTCGAAAAGATTATAGAAAGGCTTCTTTTAGGCTTTTTGATGATCTCAATTCTCAACATAAGAAGTGGTTAAACTCTTTTTCCCCTACTGATCGTCATGACTTGAGAATATTGGATAAAATCATAAATGAAGCTACTCACTTGTCCAGTAACTGCCTGAACTGAGTATACACAGACTAACCTGGTGTTATAACAAGTTAGGTTGAGTCTCAAGTAGGACATTTGATCTGGCACCGGTTTTGTTAGTAATTAACACTGAATAGTGTAACCCAAATGTAGCATATACGTAAAAGATATATATATATATATATATATATATATATATATATATATATATATATATATATATATATATATATATATATATATACCGTATATGCATATACAGTATATATATATATATATATATATATATATATATATATATATATATATATATATATATGTATATATATATACATATGTGTATGTATATGTATGTATATATATATATATATATATATATATATATATATATATGTACACACACACACATATATATATATATATATATATATATATATATTTATTTATTTATTTATTTATATATATATATATATTTATATATATATATATATATATATATATGTATATATATATATATATATATATATATATATATATATATATATATATATATATATATATATATATATATATATATATATATATATAATATCAAGAGGGCTGGAGTGCGATTTTCAAGGATCTACATTTTTATTGGTCCCAATTCCATAAGTGCTGAGCCTGATGTTCGTGTGAAAGAGAATCTGATCAACATATTTGATAGTTGTATCCCCTGATTGTTGATGTGCTAATCTAAAGAAGAAGAAAAAAAAAGATTTTCACATTGGGAAGCATAACTAATTTGATTTGGAATATCTATTCCCAGTTGAGAGCTGATACTCAGAAAGTTTTTGCAGCTGGTTTTGGTTTTTGTGGCCGATTTGGTAACGTCCTAGACTGGTGATCGCCAGACTGTGGTTCAAGTCCCCCTCAAACTTGTTAGTTCCATTGGTCGCTGCAACCTTACCATCTTTGTGAACTGTGGATGGGTGGTTTGGGGAGCCTATAGGTCTATCTGCTTAGTCAATAGCAGCCATTGCCAGGCCCTCCTTGGTCCTAGCTTGGCTGGAGCGGGGTCTTGGGCGCTGATCATATGTATACATGGTCAGTCTCTCGAGTCTAGGGCGTTGTCCTGCTTGATAGGGGAATGTCACTCTTCCATGCCCCTGTCATTCATGACCGACCTTTAAACCTTTAAACTGAAAAAGAATAAAATTTTACAATACAAGAAACCCTTTCTGAAACAACCCAGCGTAGCTTTTCGGTCCCCGGAAACTAAAACACCACTGATGAACCTTGATGCTTATGAAGATGCACTCCAAAACTGTATTATTCCTGTGTGTTAAAAAGATCACTAATTTCTTATATCCTAATCTTAATAGGTTTGCTGAAGGTAATCATCTATTCCCTAGTTTGCAATTTGGTTTTCGGAAAGGCCTTGGAGCATGTGATGCCCTTCTTACAATCTCCAATGCAGTACAGAAATCCCTTGATTGTGGTCGGGAAGTTCGTATGATTGGCCTTGATTTTAGTGCTGCCTTTGACCGTGTTAATCATGAGGCCCTTGTTTTCAAACTGAAACAGTTGGGAGTGGGTGGGTCGTTTCTTAGCATTATTATTGATTTTTTAAGTAGTAGATCTCAAAGAGTTGTTGTTGATGGGCACCATAGTGAGTATAGGAATGTGATATCCGGTGTTCCACAGGGTAGTGTTCTTGGTCCATTACTTTTCATACTATATACACATGACATGTGGTTTGGCCTAGAAAATAAGCTTGTTGCATATGCAGATGATGCTACTCTCTTTGCATCAATTCCATCACCTGAATGTAGATCTGGGGTTGGTGAATCCCTTAATAGAGATTTAGCTAAAATTAGTGCATGGTGCAAATTATGGGGTATGAAGTTGAATCCTAACAAAACTCAAAGTATGATTGTAAGTAGGTCAAGGACGGTGGCTCCTCAACATCCGGATCTCAGTATTGATAATGTTTCTTTAAATTTGTATGACTCTTTCAAAATTTTAGGCGTGATTCTTGACAGCAAATTTACTTTTGAGAAACATATAAGGTCTGTGTCTTCTTCAATTGCACAAAAAATTGGCTTATTGAGAAAGTCTTTTAAGATATTCGGTGATCAATCTATTCTGAAGAAGTGTTTTAATTCTTTTATTCTACCTTGTTTTGAGTATTGTTCTCCTGTCTGGTCTTCAGCTGCTGATTCTCATCTTAATTTGTTGGACAGAAACTTACGGTCTATTAAATTTCTTATTCCTGATCTAGATATTAATCTCTGGCACCGTCGATCAATTAGTTCATTATGCATGTTGCATAAGATTTTTCATAACTCTGACCATCCTTTACATTCAGATCTCCCTGGACAATTCTATCCTGTTCGTAATACTAGGCAGGCAGTTAATTCTAATAGCCAGGCCTTCTCCATCATAAGACTCAATACTACGCAGTACTCTAGAAGTTTTATTCCAGCTGTTACCAAGTTGTGGAATGATCTTCCTAATCGGGTTGTTGAATCAGTAGAACTTCAAAAGTTCAAAGTTGGAGCAAATGCTTTTTTGTTGACCAGACGGACATGAGTCTTTTTATAGTTTATATATGACATTTTTGTTGTTGACGTTGTTAATAGTTTATATATGATATATCTCTTTTGACATTACTTTTTTTAGAATGATTTATTGTTAATTTGTTCTCTTCAGTTATTTATTTCCTTATTTCCTTTCCTCACTGGGCTATTTTTCCCTATTGGAGCCCCTGGGCTTATAGCGTCTTGCTTTTCCAATTAGGGTTGTAGCTTGGATAGTAATAATAATAATAATAATATGAATGATATATGGTTAGGAACAGAAAACAAGCTCGTTGCATATGGAGATGAAGCTACTCGCTTTGTCTCTATTCCATCTCAGGAATCCCTTAATGGAGATTTTTATGAAATTATTGCGTGGCGTAATAATAGGGCCTGAAGTTAAACTTCACCTCAATGTATGACTGAAAGTACAGTAGGCTAAGGACAGTTGACCTTCAACATCAACACCTTTGGATATTTTCTTTAACGATATAAAAAAAAAACTTTTGCATGTGATTCTTGATTGCAAACTTGATTTTGAAGAATTCCTTCCATTTCAATATAAAATGAATGAATATCTTAATTATTTCCTTCTATATTTTTTTTTTTCATTTATTGTTCTGTATGGTCTTCAACTGCTCACTTTCATCTTGATTTGTAGGACAAAATCTTTCGGTCTTACCTACTCTTTGATACCGTCATTCAGTTAGCTCTTAATACATGTTACATAAGATTTTTCTTAATACTGACCATCTTTTGCATTAATATCTTCCCAGACTACTAGCCTATATATACTGTAGTTTTAGTCATACGGTTAATTATAACAGTCCCTCCTACACATTGCTCTAGAAGTTATACTCCACCTGGGACCAGATTGTGAAATAATATTCTAATCTATACTTGAATTGGCAGAACTTCACATGTTTAAATTCTTAACAGTGTTTTCACCCTCATTGCTAATCATATATATATATATATATATATATATATATATATATATATATATATATATATATATATATATATATATATATATATACGTATATATATATATATATATATATATATATATATATATATATATATATATATATATATATATATATATATAATTTCTTATCAAATATAGTTTATTTGCCTGCCTCCTTTTATTAGTCAGATGCGGTAATAATAATAATAATAATAATAATAATAATAATAATAATAATAATCACGAGCTCAAAGAGGAAACTAAAACGTCTTCCCCATTCCTACATTAACATGAATTGAAAATAGATGAAAAGTCCCCTTTTTATAAAAACTAACATTTATTCTCTCTCTCTCTCTCTCTCTCTCTCTCTCTCTCTCTCTCTCTCTCTCTCTCTCTCTCTCTCTCGTTTCCTTGAATGAGTCCCATTGAAGAGTGGCTTCTCCTAATTTACATATACCACTTCAGTGTTTCCGGTAATGATTTGTATTCCTCGAAGCCAGAGGAGCATCACCGTGTTGATTAAGTTACTATTTGCAGGAACAGTTATCATTAAAACTAGACTAACTTGAAATTCTCTCTCTCTCTCTCTCTCTCTCTCTCTCTCTCTCTCTCTCTCTCTCTTGCTTGGAAAGCGAGATCGTCTTATTGATATCTCCTTGGAAGATATCGGGTGCTAAGGAAACGCAAGTTTATGTCCTCATATCATACTACTGAAGGATATTTATTAATCAACAGACTCTCTCTCTCTCTCTCTCTCTCTCTCTCTCTCTCTCTCTCTCTCTCTCTCTCTCTCTCTCTCTCTCCCTCATTTCCTTGTATAAGTCATAAAGGAAAGGCATCCAAACTAATCTGCTTCCACCACGTTAGTCTTTCTTGCAAGTAGAGCAAGAGCATTTTAATTGATTAAATTCATGCCCACAAGAACAGTTATCATCATAATTGGATTACCAAGAATTTTCTCTCTCTCTCTCTCTCTCTCTCTCTCTCTCTCTCTCTCTCTCTCTCTCTCTCTCTCTCTCTCTCCTTCCTTAGAGGACAAAACTGTGTACTATTAGCGTGCCTTTTTACCATTCGTATGGGGTAACACGTTTGCCTTCTTTTTGAAGGACTTTGCTTTGGCTCTTGGGGTACATCGTAGTCCTGATCGGTTTCCTGCCTGACATCGCTTTGACCCCGTAGCTTATGTTCATGTGTTCCTTCCAACAGCGATGAGTCATGACGTAGTTAGGTCGACAGTTCGAGACGTGTGAGGTGTCTGTTATCTTTTAAGATGTTGGAATGGATTTGTTTTTGTGTGTATTAAGTCTGTAAAACCCATTTGCTTTTACACAAACCTATCCGTCGATTACATACATAATCCTGAGGTGTCTACACTGACATCAAAATGTCCGCCTTTCTGACTGGTCGGGTGCGGAGTTGAATGCTGGCAAAGAGCCTGATTAAAACATGGAGCATATATACCCTCATTTTGCAGTATATTAGAACATTTATCCCCAGTCGATTCCCTGCCTATTGCGAGACTGTGAGACCTTATTCTCTAATTAATTTATCTTACTCTTGACTTGCAGCTTGTAATTTCCCTCTGAAGTCTTTTTATGAAAGTTTTCCATCCATGGCATAAAAATCTGCATTTAAATGTCGTGTGGAAGAATCCAAGCGAACTAGCGCCGAGTTACCCTAATTCTTACAAGCATTTTGTAAACTTTACGATCACTGCACATTTTATGAACTCCCAGAGAATCAACGATAAGGGTAAATTGTTAAACAGAAAAGGAATTTCTTTGTTATCCCTTTATCGTAAGTTTCAGTTTTTTATCGAATACTATCAGAATTTTTAGAGTCAACACGAGTGACTGACAGTAGAACACTAGAACGGCCAAGCAGTCATTTTGACTGCTTTTGGAAATTGGAATGACTAGCATGGCTTAACTACCATCGTTATTCAGTTAATGCTGCATGACTTTTGCTAACTTAGTGAGTAGTTCATTATAGTGAAATAATTCAGTTAATTTCGATATAACTTTTTTTTTCAGTACAGCCCCCACTACTACTGACGGCCAAGTAGTCATTTTGACTGCCCTCACTACAAGCTTCAACCGTGTCTAGTGACCAAACCTGTATAAGACGCGTAAGGAAAGACATGTTCAGTTCCATCACAACATACACTTCTTAGCTTGATTAGTATGCGTTTAGCTTTCCCACTATCAATATGTCTCGCAGGAAGTTGAATGATGATGAAATATTAGAAGAGTTATTGAAGGATTCAGATTCAGATTTTGTTGAGGAAAGTAAATCTAATGAAGATGAGTACTTTGTACAAGAAGAGGAATCAAGTTCTGATGATGAAGTCAGCCAATCTAAGGGTGATGAGGTTAGTATCGTATTCTCTCTCTCTCTCTCTCTCTCTCTCTCTCTCTCTCTCTCTCTCTCTCTCTCTATTTGTTTCATGTCCTTTGTAATATATATATATATATATATATATATATATATATATATATATATATATATATATTCAAATAAGCCATATATATTTTGATATATTAATGTCTGGATTCTCTTAACGACCTCGGGATCAGAGCCCCAGGCGAAATCTCACAAAGACAAGAGCTTGGCTCCGGCCGGGAATCGAACCCTGGTCGGCAAGCTTATATAGACAGTGACTAACCCATTCGGTTAGTCACTGTCTATATAAGCTTGCCGACCAGGGTTCGATTCCCGGCCGGAGCCAAGCTCTTGTCTTTGTGAGATTTTGCCTGGGGCTCTGATCCCGAGGTCGTTAAGAGAATCCAGACATTAATATATCAAAATATATATGGCTTATTTGAATATGAAAAACACGTAAAAATGTGCAAAATTTATCATATATATATATATATATATATATATATATATATATATATATATATATATATATATATATATATATATATATATATATATAAGTTTTACCATTATCTATTATTATTGTTATTGTTGTTATTACTGTTGTTATTATTATCATTATCATTATCATGCTTTTTTATATTTTGTTGAAATATTACCCTACTGTGTATTTTTTTTCTTCCTGAATTCATTATCCCTCACATTTTACATAGGAACCCCCTTCTCAGGAAGGGATTTATCATCAAACACGATTAGAGCTAAATGTGGTACGGTGTGGAAAGTAATATCTCAAGCAGATGAAGATTGTGGAATATTTTCTCAGCAAAACATACGGGGGGAAACTCCTGGCCCCACTTCTTTTGCAAAACGTCTTGTACAAAAAAAAAAAAAAAAAAAAAAAAAGAGCTACATGAGTGTCTTTTCGATACTCTTAGATGATTTTATCATTGAACATATCAGGAAATGCACTGAAGCTCAAGGCAGAAGAGTCTTGAAAAACGATAATTACAAAGTATCTCGTGAAGAAATTCTAACAGTAATTGGAATCATGTATGCTCGTGGGATATTGGGAAAGAATCAGTCAATTGATCATCTATGGTCAAAAGAATGGGGTCCACCCTTTTTCAGGGATACAATGCCACGTCACAGATTCAAAGAGATAATGCGGTTTATAAGGTTTGACATAAGAACAATGAGGTCAGAACGTTTACGTACAGATAAGTTTTCTTATATTTCTGAAGTGTGGGATAGATTCATTGAGAATTGCAAAGGTGCTTATGAGCCACGTGAGAAAATCGCAATTGGGGAACAACTTTTTCCCTCAAAATGCCAATATCCTTTTCTACAGTATATGGGAAATAAACCAAACAAATTTGGAATAAAGTTTTGGATTGCTGCTGATACAGAATCAAAGTATATGCAAAATGCTTTCCCTTACTTGGGAAAAGATGAATTTCGACCAGAAAATCAGCCCTTATCAACTCATTTTGTGCTAAGACTAATGGAACCATTCACTGGGAGAGGTAGAAAGGTCACAACTGACAATTTGTTCACATCGCTTCAGTTAGCTGAACATCTAAAAACAAAAAAACACCAGCATTGTTGGCACAATGAATAAAGCCCGTAGAGAAATTCCATCTCAAATTAAGTCATGGAAAGGTAAACTGTATGATACGCTTCTGGTGAAAAATATACCAAAGTAAGAAAAACAAGACAGTCTTTATACTCAGTTCACTTCATCGTACTGTTTCAATAGGAGATGGGCAGAAAAAAAAGCCAGAAACTATTGTGCATTACAATGCAACAGAATTTGGAGTAGACGTACTTGACCAAATGGCACGTAATTATTCCACAAGGTGCCCTTCCACACGTTGGCCTGTTCATGTATTTTACAATATTCTTGATCTTGCAAGTATTAATGCATGGATATTTTATTCAGAGGTCACAGGGGAAAAAACTAAGCCGTCATGATTTTAATCTTGGATTAGCAGAGAGATTTTGGAAGAGGAGAGTAAAACACCAAATAAGAAACGGAAGCAATGCAACATCTGCCTGTGCAAAAACAACAAAACCGTGATGACCTGCAAAAAATGTGAGAAATATGAATGGGGAAAATGCACTGCTCTAACAAAACAAATTGTATTTTGTAAATTGTGCAAGAAGTGAGGATATAAATGTTATTCATCACAGACCTAATATTCAAATTCTCTCATATCAAAACCGCAAAAACATTTTCTCAAATCAATATGAATGTTTATTGAATATGAATTTTATTCATCAAGGACCTAATATTCAAATTCTGTCATATCAAAACAGCAAAAACATTTCCCCAAATCAGTATGGATGTTTAGTTTACAAGTTATTTGGCTAATACCAAGTAACACCTGAATTTACAATTTTGAGGTCGTTTCCCATAATATATAGTTTTTATTTGCTTCGAATTTTTATCACTTTATGTTATTATTTTACATTTTCATTTAGAGGAAGAAATGAAGAACTTAATTTTTCTTTATGAAAATGTAATCCTATAAAGAAAGCACAATAAAGAAAAAAAAAAAATTTTATTTTTCATTCCTACAGTTATCTAGAATGGAAAAACTTTGTAAAACTATATATTTAAGCATAACCTTAACAAGTAATTCCTCCTTGATTTCAATGGAAATGGTATACTAACTGGCATAAAGTAGCAACAGAACTAATAAACTAATTTTATTGGGTAATTAGATAGTTTTCTATAAAAGCAGTCAAAATGACTGCTTGGCCGTTAATGGTAGATGCAGAATCTTGGCCTTTCAAGTGTTAAATAGACATAAAGAACTTTAGGTACAATTTAAACTGTATTAATATCCAACTATATATATATATATATATATATATATATATATATATATATATATATATATATATATATATATATATATATATATATATATATATATATATATATATGAGAATGAGAGAGAGAGAGATTACAATAGAGGAAGTGAGGAGAGCACTAGATGAAACGAGAGTAGGAAAAGCATCTGGTATGGATGGTGTGAGAGCTGAGGTGTTGAAGGAAGGGGGTGTGACTGTACTTCAATGGTTGGTGAGATTGTTTAATATGCGTTTTGTGTTGTCAATGGTACCAGCATATTGGGTTTGTGCATGTAATGTACCACTATATAAGGGTAAGAGAGATGTGCATAAGTGTTGTAATTCAAGAGGTATTAGTTTGTTGAGTGTAGTTGGAAAAGTGTATGGTAGAGTAATGATTAATAGGATTGAGCATTAAACAGAAAATGCAATCTTAGAAGTACAGGGTGGTTTTAGGAGAGATAGGGGTTGTATGAATCAGAATTTTACAGTTAGGCAGATATGCGAGAAATATTTAGCAAAAGGTAAGGAGGTGTATGTTGCGTTTATGGATCTGGAGAAAGCGTATGATAGAGTTGATAGGGAAGCAATGTGGAATGTGATGAGGTTATAAGGAGTTGGTGAAAGGTTGTTGCAAGCAGTGAAAAGTTTCTACAAAGGTAGTAAAGCATGTGTTAGAATAGGAAATGAAGTGAGAGATTGGTTTCCGGTGAGAGTGGGGCTGAGACAGGGATGTGTGATGTCGCCATGGTTGTTTAACTTGTATGTTGATGGAGTGGTGAGAGAGGTGAATGCTCGAGTGCTTGGACGAGGATTAAGACTCGTAGACGAGAATGACCATGAATGGGAGGTAAATCAGTTGTTGTTTGCGAATGATACTGTACTGGTTGCAGACACAGAAGAGAAGCTTGACCGACTAGTGACAGAATTTGGAAGGGTGTGTGAGAGAAGGATGTTGAGAGTTAATATGGGTAAGAGTAAGGTTATGAGATATACGAGAAGGGAAGGTGGTGCAAGGTTGAATGTTTTGTTAAATGCAGAGTTACTTGAGGAGGTGGATCAGTTTAAGTACTTGGGGTCTGTTGTTGCAGCAAATGGTGGAGTGGAAGCAGATGTACGTCATAGAGTGAATGAAGGTTGCAAAGTGTTGGGGGCAGTTAAGGGAGTAGTAAAAAATAGAGGGTTGGGCATGAATGTAAAGAGAGTTCTATATGAGAAAGTGATTGTACCAACTGTCATGTATGGATCGGAGATGTGGGGAATGAAAGTGATGGAGAGACAGAAAATGAATGTGTTTGAGATGAAGTGTCTAAGGAGTATGGCTGGTGTATCTCGAGTAGAGAGGGTTAGGAACGAAGTGGTGAGGGTGAGAACGGGTGTAAGAAATGAGTTAGCAGCTAGAGTGGATATGAATGTGTTGAGGTGGTTTGGCCATGTTGAGAGAATGGAAAATGGCTGTCTGCTAAAGAAGGTGGTGAATGCAAGACTTGATGGGAGAAGTACAAGAGGAAGGCCAAGGTTTGGGTGGATGGATGGAGTGAAGAAAGCTCTGGGTGATAGGAGGATAGATGTGAGAGAGGCAAGAGAGCGTGCTAGAAATAGGAATGAATGGCGAGCGATTGTGACGCAGTTCCGGTAGGCCCTGGTGCTTCCTCCGGTGCCTTAGATGACCGCGGAGGTAGCAGCAGTAGGGGATTCAGCATTATGAAGCTTCATCTGTGGTGGATAACGGGGGAGGGTGGGCTGTGGCACCCTAGCAGTACCAGCTGAACTCGGTTGAGTCCCTTGTCAGGCTTGGAGAAACATAGAGAGTAGAGGTCCCCTTTTTGTTTTGTTTCATTTGTTGATGTTGGCTAACCCCGATAAATTGGGGGAAGTTCCTTGGTATATATATATATATATATATATATATATATATATATATATATATATATATATATATATATATATATATATATATATATATATATATATATATATATATATAATCTTCATCATAATCATCAGCTGTTCCTATTCCACTTTCAGAACAAAGGCCTCAACATGCTCTTCCATTCGTGCCCATCAATGTTTTTTTTTTATTATTAATATTATTTAGGCCATTCACACCTGCAAACTTTCTAAGTTCTTCAATCCATCTTCTTTTCTTCCTTCTCTTGCTCCTTTTACAATCCGTAGGGACCCATTCTGTTATTCTTAATGTCCATCGATTATCTGTCAATATCATTATATGTCCTGCGCCTGTCCGTTTTTTATCTCCTACTTTAGTTTGCACTCGTATCATTGTAGCTCGTTTTCTGTCTCTTGGTGTTATTCCCATCCTTATTCTATTCATAGCTGTTTGAGTTATAACTAGCTTATGTTCTAAGGCTTTACCAATGCTCCAGAAATAAGGGTTATGATAGAACCTCTAAAGATTCTTTATAAATATCCATAATGAGAAAAAATAATTTCCCTGGTACAGTATAAAGCGAAACTGGTGATACCGGATTTCAACGATTTTCGTTCGAAAGTCACTAATTGGCAACTCTCACAATTTTCACATTTCTAAGGAGACTAGGTTCCCGGACGAGGCATTCTGAAACTTCGCTTAATAACATTATAAATACATTTCATTAGGCATTATTTTAGAGAATTTACGTATAGTTTTTATCAAAATATCAGCTAGATCATTATGGAAAAATTGACACGATAATCTTTGATTATGACAAAAATAAAAATAAAATAAAATACTTAAAATGTCAAACTTTTTAGCCATCATAATTATATATTTTGTAAGGACATCACTCCCTCCGTCGTCCAGCATTCTCATCGTATTCTCCATTTCATTTAAATTCTCTCTTCGCCACACTGCGGTTCACTGTATACGTTTATTCTGCTCCCTTAGAGCTACAATTTTATGTATTTATCATTTCGCTATCTATTTCTATTGACTTGCATTTCATGCATTTGTACGTGTGAAAAAACACACATATTGTGGCGGTTAGTTCAAGCCAGATTGGCGACTGCGCGCATGCTACTTTTTCGTCTGGACCTTGTATTATATTCTCACACATGTTTGAATAAACCGTCAGTTGTTGTTGGTGATAGCTCGTCTCACTGTCCTTACAACTGGTGACCCGGGAGTTGAAGTAGCACCTGCGGTTTTGGCTTTGCCATTAACGGACTTATTACGGCCGTGCTACCTTCTTTTACTCCGTTACCTTAGGCGTGAGCTTCGGCCTTTGGTGATCCCACACCTCGGTGCATTTGTAAGGCAGTAGGATGAGCTTAACCGACATATCAACTTCCCACCTCTTCGCCGACTCGTCGACTGACCACAATGGCGGATTTAACCAGTCCATCACGCCCAACGGCCTCCCCTCCACGCCCAAAGTCAAACTGCCGGCGTTATCTCAACACAACACAGCTTCCTGGTTCCTGAGAGCGGACGTAATCTTCCGAGTCGCTAGGCTCAGCGACTCCTGCGCCAAGGCCGACATCGTTCTCACCTCCATCCCAGAGGAGGTATTCAACAAGATTTCCCCATGGCTCGACGCCCGGGCTAGCCAAGTTTCCTACGACGACCTGAGAACGAAACTCATCGGTATCTACTCACTCTCCGTTTCAGCAAGGGCACAGAAAGTCCTGGACCTCGCCGGCAAACCCATGGGTGACACCGCTCCTGTCGAGGCGTGGGACAAGTTGACCGGCCTGCTAATGCTTACCGAGACCGACAGCAACGGCCGACGCCGCGAGATTAGCCTATCTCGCGAGATTTTCCTTCGACGCCTGCCGCAGGAGATAAGGGCCCAATTGACGGACGCCGACACACTTCCTATGAACGAACTCCTGTCGAAGGCTCAGAAGCTCCACGAGCCCTCCAAAGCATCTCGCCTCCTGATATCATCAGTATCATCTTCATTCTCCTCCTTCAGCTGCTCATCCATAGACTTTTCAGCAACGCCTCCTGACGACGACTACGAGATCAACGCTCTAGCAAGGTGGAAACCACCGCAACCGACACGTCCGAACCCTAGGCCTAATCCAGCATGGTGCTTCTACCACCAGCAGTTCAGCAGCGACGCCAAGAAATGTAGGGCACCATGCGATTTCCTAAAAGATGATGCCAGAAGAAATCACCTACCACCATCACAGCTGCAGGAAACCAAAGCAAGAATGGTTTCTATATCCTCGACACCGTCTCCAACCATAGACTCATGGTCGACACCGGCGCTATGCAGTCAATGTTCCCGCCGTCACAAGCCAACCTAGACCGTGGTCCCAGCAAAGATGCCCACTCGCTCGTCTCCGCCAATGGGTCTCCCACACGGTGTTATGGGACTGGGATCCTCAGGATATCTATCCTGGGCCGTTCGTATTCCTAGCCCTTCGCCATCGCTGACATGAGTCGCCCCCCTCCTCGGTGCAGATTTCCTCGCTCACCACGGACTACTTGTCGACGTTGCCGGGAAACGCCTCATCGACACAGGAACCTGCCGGTCCCACGCCCTGAGAGCCGGTCCTGCCACAATGTCCGTATCCGCTGTAATGACGCAGCCCTACGCCGACCTTCTGCAAGAATTTCCTAACGTTTTCAAGCCCGAGCTCTGACAATCGACGGGATCCCCCTCCAAGCACGGGATCTACCACCACATCACGACAACGGGACCTGGAGACCTTGTGGCAACTACAGGCGCCTCAACCTCATCACAACGCCTGACCACTACCCTCTGCCCAGCTTGTAAGACCTGACGAATGCCTTGCATGGTGCGAAAAACTTCACCAAGATGGACCTTCTCAAGTCTTAATTCCAGGTCCCCGTATTTCCAAAGGACATTCCGAAAACTGCCATTGTGACACCGTTCGGATCCTACACCTTCGTATACTCAACCTTCGGTCTATGCAATGCGGGGGCGACCTTAACCCTTGATAGGTACGCTACTCGGACACCCCTTTGAGGGTATACTCGGTCGCGCGCGACCCCGACTCCAAAAAAAATTCTGGAAAAATTTAGTTATGCATCAATCTGTATTGTTTGACTTGCTAAAAATATTTCAAAGAATGCTAAAAACTACTGAAAATATAAATGATACCCATCTACCAAATAACTATTTATTGGAAATATATTAATAATTTAAGTATACAAAAAAAGACTTGACGTAAATATTCACAAAAAATAGAAATATACATATACACATAAATCCCTTTAGGGACACCTTCTTAGATGGCAAAGCAACAGCGTGTAATTGCTGTAAATGAGTTGGACCCATTGAAGTCAAGATCTGAAATGAAAAAAAAGGGTAACTTTTTTGGCCAAAAAAATGTGTCCAAATTTCATGAATTTTTTTGGGTACCCAAATGAAATAGGAAGAGGCTAATCTTTTTATAGAATAAACTCATATTATCCTAGAACAGAAATACATAATAAAATGTGCACTAAGATGTAATTTACTGTTATATCAGGGGCGAAATCTAAAGGTCATTTTTTGACGGCCTAGTTTCACAATGTAAATTTCTTATGAAAATCATTGTATCTCCTATAAAATATGATATTCATGCATTAAAATATAACAAAATATCACGAATTCTATACAGAACAAGAATATATAGAGATATGCCAACTTACCTTTCGGATATGTCAACAAAATGGCCGCAGACCGCAACAACTCTTACAGCCCAATCTACCACTTGAAATGAAGAATGGGTATGTAAATTTCAAAGTGTCATCAACATCTTTTTTTTAACTACATTAGAAGTGTGTTGATGACATCCATGCCGAGGGAATACTGCCTGCTGGCCATTATGGAAGATAAATTCAAAATAAATAGAAAAAAATTAGATATTTGCAAAAAATAAAAAAAAATCAGAAATTTGCAAAAAATTAAAAAAAAATCAGAAATAAGCATTTGAGGAAAAATGGACCTCATGGCAATATATGGCATCTAAGCCAAAACCAATGTCATGCAAGTGGTAGACACACCATCCACCCACACTTTCCAACTATAAAGAACCAAACAAGTATCAACACTGTTCGACAATTTATAATTATGTAATAACTTTGCTGTTTGATCACTTACCCCTATAAAGGTATGTCAGGGTCGAGGTCGACCCCTGGGGGGATAAAAAAACGGGGAAGGAGGGAAGTTAGACGAAAATCAGTCCTAAAGCAGACAATGGCATGTAGACTAGTCACCCCTTGCAGGTCGATCACTTCCATATTCGAGACAGCTGATGATTTATGGGGAAAAAACAGGTTTTGAAAATGCTGTAGGGGTCACGTACGACCCATCATACCTTTCCAGGGTTGAAAAACCTAATGGATAGCATCCTGGGCGACATACCCTTCTGCGTCTGCTACGTCGACGACATCCTGATATTCTCAAGGACCAAGGAGGAACACCATAGGCACATCCGCGCTGTACTCAAACGCCTGCCGTAGAATGGCCTAGTTGTATGTTTCGACAAACGCACGTTCGGCGCTGAAGGGTAGACTTTCTCGGTCATCGCGTGTCCTCGAGTGGGGTAAAACCCATGACAACAAAGGTGGACGCCATAAGAAATTTCCCGACACCTACGAAAATCGCCAACTTCAGGAGTTCCTGGGGATGGTCAATTACTACAGGCACTTCATCCCCAACATCACACAGACCCTGACACCCCTCGACGACGTCCTGAAGGGAAAGGCGAAGAAACTTGAGTGGGGTTCCCCACAACAACACGCATTCACCTGGACAAAGGATGCCCTCGCAAACGCCACCACCCTGGCTCATTTCGACGACAACGCCCCTCTGTGACTAACGACCGACGCCAGCGACGTCGCCTGTGGGGCTGTGCTGGAACAGCTCATCAATGGTTCCCCTCGACCATTGGCATTCTTCAGCAGAAAACTGGAACCCGCCGAAACAAGTTGCAGCACCTTCGATAGAGAACTCCTCGCCGTCTACCTCGCCGTCCGCCACTTCAGGCACATCCTGGAGGGCACACCCTTCACCATCGCGACAGACCATCGACCCCTCGTACACGCCTTCACAAAATCGACTGACGCATGGTCCTCCTGACAACAACGTCATCTCGCAGGAATCGCCGAATTCGGGTGCACCATAAGCTACGTTCCCGGAAAGAAAAACCCAGTCGCAGACGCCCTTTCAAGGATTGAAATCGACGCAATCCACCTGGGAATTGACTATGCCAACCTCGCATCCGAGCAGCGCACCGACCTAGAGGCACAGGATCACCTGACGGGGCCATCTCTGCTCAAGATAACTTAGATTCCCCTCGGGCCAGCAGGAGTAACTATCCTCTGCGACACCAGCACCGGCCGCCCACGTCCCTGAATTCCGGCTTCTTGCAGAAGAAAAATATTCAACATCATCCATGGACTTTCACACCCCTCGGGACGCACCACTGCTCGCCTCCTGTCTGAAAAGTTCATCTGGCCAGGGATCAAAAAGGACGCCCGGGAATGGGCGAAGATATGCATCAATTGCCAGACAAGCAAGATAAGCCGTCACACCGAATCGGGGATAGGTGATTTTCCGCAACCGAAAAGACGTTTCGGTCACATCCACATCGACGTCGTGGGACCTTTGCCGCCTTCGGGATCTGCTTGCTACCTGCTGACAATCATCGATCACTCCACGAGGTGGTTAGAAGCATCACCGATGACCGAAGCTACGACCCAAGCATGCGCCGAAGCCCTTTTGTCAAGCTGGGTGAGCTGATTTGGCGTTCCCGATGACATCACGACAGACAAAGGCCCCGCTTTCCAGTCAGAGATATGGCTCACTCTGGCAAACCTGATGGGAACGACACTCCACAACAAAACGGCATAAAACCCCGCAGCAAACTGCATGGTCGAACGAACTCATCGCGCCCTCAAGGGTCCATGATGGCGAGCTGCACCGACGGGGACTGGAAATCACGACTTCCTTGGGTACTTCCCGGCTTTAGCACCGCCCCTCGCGCAGATGGCGAGATCGCCCGCTGAAAAGGTTTACGGAGAGGCGCTCGCAGCTCCCGGCGAATTCTTTCCCACATCAACCGACGAAACGCAGCTGGACCATCTTAGGGACATCGCCAGAAAGTTGACAGCCGCTAACCAGACCCTATTGATGCCCCTACCGAGTAATCAAGAAAACGACGAAAGCCTTCCTTCTCGACGTGCATGGCCAAGAGGACTGGCTCTCAATAGACCGCATTTCTCGAAGGAAGCGACACTGCCTCCACATGACCTGGCAGATCCAGAGTGCCACCTAAAAACAAGGTGCCCATTGAGAAGAAAAGCAACAAACAACGACGAGAGGTAGCGATCCATACGCCGACCGCCGACGCGCCCCTCCGTTCAAGATGAGTGATTATTTGTTGCTTTAACTCAGAGTCAAGGTTTCTGTCAGCGAGAGCAAAATCCAAGTTTCTAAAACTGGCTGCTTTTCGCTGCTATACCCAACATATCCAAGGGTCGAGTTTGGCCATGAAGGCTTGAATGGTGTCATGGTCCATGATGATGTTGAGGCTTTTCCCTTGTAGTTTAAGGTTCACCGCATTCAATGCTTCAAGAATGTCCACCAGGTAAGCTAAAGTTATCTGAAATTGTCATGGAAGTCTGCCTTCTGCTGTGAATCTAGAAATATTGCTACTCCTTCTCGTAGCTAATAATGCCGTCCAAGCATATTCCCTTTTGATAGCCATCATACGTTCGTGTGAAAAAGCAAGGCTTTATGTTCGAATTCCATATCCTTACACAGCAGTTTGAAGAGACGAATGTTTAAGGCTCTAGCTTTGATGAAGTTGACTACCATGACAGCCACATTCAAGACATCCATCATCTCAGCGGGCAAAGTTCTGGATACTAAGGCTGCACTATGAAGTAAGCAGTGTGTACTCATTACAGAGGGACTTTTTCTTTCACCATTGTGACGATCCCAGACCGCAGACCACATATGGCTGGAGCTCCATCAGTACACCCCTACCAGCAATTCCCAAGAAAGTTGATTTTCCTGATAAAAAGTTTGACAGATCTTAAAAATATCTTGTGCTGTTGTGCAACTTTCCATCGGGTGACAGAACAGAATATCCTCTTTTATATTGTTGCCGGACACGAAACGAGCATACATCAGTAGCTGAGAACACAGAGCGATATCAGTCGTTTCATCACACTGGATGGCAAAAATAGGGGAGGCTCTTTCTTGGTGGAGTGTTTGGTCCTTGTTATCTTGACACAATTCATCTATCCTTTTCTGTACTGTATCATTTGATAGAGAAATCTGGGAAAGCTTGTTTGCGCTATCTTTCCCTAGAACGAGCTCTGCTGCACATAGTATACTTGGTTTTATAAGAAACTCTCCAATGTTATGGTTCTTCTTGCTCTTTGCAATCAAAATAGCAATCTCATAAGAAGCCTCAACAGCCTTTGAAGTTTGTTACCGAAATTACCCACTGTCGTCCTACTTAGCTTGCTTCAAAGTATATTTTTTGTTTCAAAGAATGCCTTGGGGTTGTCAGCTAAAGCAGGGTGTGTTGCCCTTAATTGGCG
The DNA here is from genome assembly GCF_036898095.1 of Palaemon carinicauda. Taxonomy (NCBI): domain Eukaryota; kingdom Metazoa; phylum Arthropoda; class Malacostraca; order Decapoda; family Palaemonidae; genus Palaemon; species Palaemon carinicauda. The sequence goes on along the minus strand of NC_090741.1, from coordinate 127,743,198 downwards.
TTCCAGGCGTGAGGGCGGCATGCCATCATTACTCAGAGTCTTGTTATATAACACACCTGTGGAAACCCGTTGTCACCCTTTTGGAAGGACACAAATCCAAATCATATGTAATCTTCAATATACTTCTGCTTTTTGTCACTTATTGCAAATTGCTTGATGTGCAGTGGGCAATATGTATCTGTGAAGAACGCAAGAAGCACGTGTAAGATAAGGTAAACGTCACCACATAATAATAAACACCACAATATGATGATAATCACAACCACCTGATTAGAAACACACATGAACACAAACACCATAATCATAATATGACCATAATTACCACTATAATGCTATAATCATGATGATAAACATTCATTGATAAGCTCTGTGTGATCATAAATACAGCGTGATTGTTAAACATGACATCATGATCATAATCACAACATCAGGATCATAAACAAATCAACATGACCATTAATAGAATTTTACTGTAAACACCACATGATTTTAACTTTTTAAGCATCACGTCCAACTTCTGATTAATTACAATAACAATTCTCAACTTTTGAAAAACAAATACAGCAACATATGCCTGTACACAATGCATCCATAAACTTAATTATGGTTTTTTACCATATTAAGGTAAAGTCCTAACAACTAAGATGAAAATACCTCAACAGCCTCGACTTTGAATATGTGTAAAAAGAGGTGTTATGACCAAAGACGTGTGGTAGACTTTGAGTCTGAGAGAAAACGGGTCATGTGGCTCAACAGTGAGCAAGGAAAAGTGTACAGGTCTCAGATGCGTTAACTTCCTACCCGAATAACCCATACCATTAGTGTCAGAGGGCAGGCATGATTGTATACAGAAACAGGTATGCCTGGAAGACTTTTGAAAACAATAGTTAGTAACGACGATACTTCTGTATTATTTCATATGCTTATCTTTACAGTACTGCCCAACGCTCATGTCATGAAAATAACCCATAAATGAAAAAACATCTACTTTTCACCTCAGGCTTGTGGTCCCCTTGGAAATCACCCACGCTCCCCTAGGGGGTGCGCCCCCAGATTAAGAACCACTGTTTTAAAGGATGAAAATGGAAATCAAGAAAAGAGGAGCAATAAAAAATACAAGGAATTATATATATTGCTATACCACAGTGACAGGAGAAAAAACTATGCCAATAGAAATAATGATAAATATGTAACAGTACCAAACGTAATAATAAGAGATATAAAGCCATGAGAAGAGGCAGGGCAGTAGCAGATGCCCTAACAATTAAATTTAACAATTGATAGAGGAGCTTTCATAGAATAATAAGTCGCTGAACTTTACACAAAATGTGTGCAAAAATGCGCTATACCTACAGCATGGTAAAATGTATACTTTTACTAATTTATTGGAAAAAGCTGAAAAATTATTGCCTAATAAGTTTGACCTCAGTAATTTATAGAATATTTACAAAGATCATATATGGCTGATTAGAAAGATAGCTAGACTTTAATCAATTAGAAATGGGTATCCAACAACTGAACACATCCATGTGTTCATCCTGGTGATGAAAAAAATCAGGAAAATATGACACTATTATGAATGGCATTTGTTGATTACGAGAAAGCTTTGGATTCTATCAAAACTTCAGTAGTAATGGAAACCTTTTAAAGACAAGGAACAGATAAATTTTATTTTAAAGCCCTTGCAAATGTATATGCAGGGAGTACAGAATTCCTAACACTACATAAAGATAGTGAGGACCCCAACTTCTGTTAATCATCCACAGCGTGCCTAGAAGTATTTAAAAATTTTGAATTGAAAAATTTAAGAGTTAATATTTATAGGGAATACTTTTACAACTTAAGATTGGTGGAGGACATACCTCTGTTTAGTAAATAATGTGCAAAATAACAAAAAGATAGTAGAAGATTTGAATAAAAAAAATAGAGTAATTTAAAACTAAAATTTAATGTAAATAAAACAAGAAAAACTTTCATTGAATATGTAGAGGAGCAACAAATAAGTATTATGGATGAACCTCTAAAAAATATTAAGGAATATACATACTTAGTGCAGACAGAAAGTGTTTCCCAAAGTTATGAAACCAAAATTAAAAGAAGGATAAGCATAGAATGGAGAACTTTGGCTGAAACAAAAGTTATGGAAACCAAATTCCCTCTTTCTCTAAAAAGAATAGTATTTAATCAGATAATCATGCCAGTATTAAGTTATGCATCAGAGACTTGGAGACTTATTAAAGTATTAGCACATAAGCTAGTTTCAACCCAAAGATCTACGGAAAGAATAATGATGGGAATAACACTAAGAGACAGAAAAGGGACAACATAGATAACAGATCAAACTGATGTAGAGAATACTCTAACAACATAAAAGAAATGGAAATTGGTTGGTCATATACTGTAATGAGAGCGACAGATAATAGAGGGGCAGTAAGAGTAACATAATGGGTCCATGGAGAGACCAAAAGATAAAGAAGGAAGAAGAGAAGGGAAGGGTTGACGAGCTAAAAAAAATGTGCGTATATAGACTGACAAAGAGAGACCATAAACAAACGTGAATAAAAAGAAATGCTCGATACCTTACTGTAGCTCTGCACTGGAATAGTTACTTCTGGTGAAAAAAGGGGATGATGTACAGTATACAGCAAAACTGGTGATAACTGAATTCAGTGATTTTCGTTCGAAAGTCACTAACTAGTATCTCTCTCATTCTCCACATTTCTAATGAGACTAGGTTCCCAGGGCAAAGAACTTTGGAACTTCCCCCAATATTTAGTTATATTTTCCTTCAGATCCGTATATGTAAAGTTACGTTATTTTAAAGAATTATATTTTCTTTTCGAATACTTTGGTTACAAAGTCTTATGTAACTTGTTTAAAGGTCTGCTGTATGACACACACAACGGATTGCCTCATGTTTCTGTGCGGTTGGAAGAGTCATTAAGTCTCTTGACTAAACTTATACTTCATATTAAGTTACAAGAGGAGGCTGGCGGAGTCAGCTGAGAGTGTTACCCTTGTCAGGTGACGATAGACTCATACCTCAAACTGCCAAGTTGGCAACATTGACACCGCAGAAGCTCAGCCAGACCATATGCGCACTCATCGGGAATGCTATGCTTGAATAAGCAGGAAGTTTCTAAAATAACCTACCATTGCAAAGGAGGGAGATATCCAGACTGACATTCTGAAAGAGCCAACGTCCGATAATCGTCTCACCAGCATCTCTTCACCATTCCACAGTGTCTTCTCTACAGAGTATATAGTGCTTTTTATACATTGGTTATATTTTGTTTTTAATTTTTGAAAAAAGTTATATACATTTTATTTGGTAAAATTTTTTGACAGGCTGGAGTGATTTGATTAAACAGTGAAGTGTATTTATTTTCTGCTTAACCGTTCTGTAACCTCGTGTGAGGCCAAACGTCGTAAGAGTGACAGATGGTATATGTAAGTCCAATTAATGTTTATTTTTTTCCATAGTGTCGAAGTGTCTTTTTTCATTATTTGTCCCAAAATTAAATATCTTAATCAATTAATCTCTAGTGAAACAACCGATTGTATTCTAAAATTCTTGCAGTTTTATTGAGTGAGTCTAAGGTCTAGTTCAGATTTCAATTTCCAGTGATTTATTTTTTATATAACTTTTGAATTGTTATTTTTTCATAGAATATATATATTTTTGTGTAAAATGTGTATTATTTCTATGATGAATAATTAATTCACTGTCTTGCTCCTATCCCTGCCTTAAAACTTAAATAAGAGGTTGATTTTAGAATATTTCCAGTTTAAAGTAAAGTATTCACCAAGTTTTGTCTTGAGTGTGAAGTAAAGAGACCTTTAAATATTCATTGTTCTTATATATTAACGTCTGGTACTTGCGTATTATTCTCAGATCTCGGAGAAATTCTCGTGTGTATCTTATTTATGTTATATAAAGCAATTGATTTTGTAACCTAGGAGGTTACGTAACTCGGTCTTCAGAATAATATATATATATATATATATATATATATATATATATATATATATATATATATATATATATATATATATATATATATATATATATATATATATTTGCATGTGTGTGAGTGTGCAATATATATATATATATATATATATATATATATATATATATATATATATATATATATATATATATGTGTGTGTGTGTGTGTGTGTGTGTGTGTGTGTGTATGTGTGTGTGTTTGTTTGTGTGTGTAAGCAGGAAGTAAGGAAGCGATAGTAGTTTTTTTTATTTCTACAATACGGAAACAAAAATTAAAATGTGTTTCTGTTTTTACATGTGTGTGAAACCTAATAATATTTCTTTTTCAAATGAAGGACCTAAGAGTAATAGCAAAATGGCACTTGTACCTCTTCTTACTTATTTTGCTCTCACAAGAAAGTATTACCCCATGCGCATCACACGCTCGTACACTCTAACAATATTTTTTTGTTATAGTCGTTGACGTTCTCCCCTCACACTTATAGCTTGCTTCGGCCTATATGTGCTTGTATCAATATGATTTTAAATTTTCGTGACCCTCTATCTCGGAGTCTGTTGTTATTAAAGGTCGTTGTCTATTGAAATAAAATTAGTTGCAATTACGCAGTTTCTCAGTTACCACCCAACAGATGCATCTGCCCAAGGTGCAATGTTTAATGAGGAAAAAGTAAAAGCCATTTCTGACTAGAACGATGTAATATCTAGTGAAAAAATATAGATTATTAAATCATACATTCCTGTGCATTAACAGCTTTTCGATCAAAATTATTAGCTTTTGAGCAAAGATTTCAATCTCCCCTTCTTAAATCCTTTTTGTGAACTTATAAGCAATTCTAATACTCCTGAAAGTTATGTCTCATTAAACCATCACGGTAGGATTAACTGAAAGAAATTTCAACATTTTATTTTCCATTTAATCTAAAAACGTTTGTATGTATGATGCCAATCTTATTCCTTCCAATCTAATTTGTCTCGGTAACTGAAAACGTGGAACACCACCCAGAACAGAGAAGATGTAAACCAATTACTAACAGAAGCAGAGCAGCAAGGAGAGTATCAGTTTTGAGAAAAAGTGGTAAGAACAGCGTCATTAAGTTAATGGCACCAAATATGGTCCCAAAGACACAAGATCAGATGACGATACTTGAGACAATCATTGCCATTATGAGAGAGAGAGAGAGAGAGAGAGAGAGAGAGAGAGAGAGAGAGAGAGAGAGAGAGAGAGAGAGAGAGAGAGAGAGAGAACATCATCCTCAATGGATAACACTGACAAAATCGAATTATTGGATAATAAATTGATAATTTTTGGAATAAAACCTTTAATAGAACAAATATTTTCTTAACATCTCATTAGCATATGTATGACTATCATCTCTACACAAATCTAAGTAGTGTGTTGATAATAAAAATCATTACACTTTATGAGAGAAACAAATGTAACTTTTGGGAGAGCTTTGTGATCTCCAAACGAAATATATGTATATATATATATATATATATATATATATATATATATATATATATATATATATATATATATATATATATACATATATATATATATAAAACACCCATCACCCACCAGAAAATATGTAAGTAGGCCATCGCTCGTAGCGGTGGCCTCCCGTGTTTCTAATCTTTTCTTTTTACATGATGCAGGAAGGGGCGTGCAATTTTTGGTAGTCACGGGTGCTTGTCGTTCTCTTTTGCCAAGGGAACTCTTCAGGATACGACGTAGTCTGTGTGCACCTGGTAGCTGCCAACGAATCTGTGATACTCACCTACTGTTATAAGAATCTCACATTATCGTTTGGAAAAGTAATTTAATTGGAAGTTTCTCGTTGCTGACATCACATTGCCAATCCTCGGCACGGATTTCCTCTCACATTTTCACATTCTGGTTGATGTTGGCCACTAACGATTGGTCAATGCAGACTCGTACTTGTCGACACCTCTTCTACCCACCCTCTCCAACCTCGCTCTCCACATCAGCGCACCCACGGATGATACGCCCACCTCCTCACATCGTACCCGGAAGTTTTCCGTCCAGAACTTCGCCGAACGCCCATGGCTCCTGCCAAGCACGGTATTTATCACTATATCAAGATGATGGAACCCCCAGTCTTCGCAAAATTCAGATGTCTGGCACAGCAACGATTGGCAGCCACCAAACAGACGTTCGGCGAAATGGAGGAAATATGCCTTTGCCAAAAGGCCTACAGCCTATGGTCGTCACCCTTACACATCGTTCTGAAGAAAGAGGGCTCCCTACGTCCGTGCGGGAATTACAGGCGCCTGAACATGCAAACAGAACCGGATCACTACGCCCTTCCCAAACATCGGAGAAGTGACCTCTTACCTGCACAAAGCGAAGATTTTCTCCACGCTTGACTTCCTGAAGGGGAATTATCAGGTGCCAATTAACCCAAAAGGCATCCCCAAGACCGCCATCACCACTCCGTTTGGTACATACACCTTCAATTACTCCTGTTTTGGCCTTCGTAAAGCTGCGACCACTTTTCCACGTCTTAAGGATGGCATCTTAGGGGACCTCACCTTCTGTGTATGTTATGTGGACGACATACCTGTGTTTTCTTCCTCAAAAGAGGAACACCTCCATCACCTGCGCATCGTGCTTGACCGCCTGCAACAAAACGGCCATGTAGTCCGGTACGACAAGTGTACTTTTGGTGCCACCGAAGTGTCGTTCTTAGGGCACCGCATCACTCATGAAGGAGTCCATACCCTCTCTGAGAAGGTAGCAGCCGTTCAGAACTTCCGCACGCCCTCGACCGTCAAAACTCTGTACAATTTTTTGGGCATAATCAACTATTGTCAGTGTTTTCTGCCAGCCATTGTCGCCACTCTTGCTCCCCTCTACGCATCCCTCAAGGGTAAGCTAAAATACCAGATGGGGTCCCCTTCAAGAAGCGGCCTTCTGCAATGCAAAGAAGGCCCTATCAACCACTGAGCAATCACTTTTCCTATCCTATATGCCCCTTTACTTGTCTCCACCGGTGCCAGCGACGTCGCTATTGGTGCAGTAGTAAAACAGGTGGTCAACCGCTTACCCCGCCCATTGGCCTTCAGCAGAAAACTGTCAAAGGCAGAATCGGGTTACTCTACCTTCGATCGCGAATTGCTGGCGGTGCACTTGGCTGTCCGTCACTTTCGCCTTTTCTTAGAAGGTATGTCCTTCGTTATTCACACAGACCACATGCCTCGGGTGCACGCCTTCACTCTACAGTCTGATGCCTTGTCGCCCGTCAATGCCGACATCTCTCCGCCGTGGCTAAATATAAATGCACCCTTCAACACGTCCTTAGGAAAATGAATCCGGTTGCTGATGCCCTGTCAAGAAATGCGTTGGCTGCCGTTCAACTGGGATTGGATTACAACGCCTTGGCTGAAGCCCAACGACAGGATCTAGAGTATCAAGCATGTAGGACATCCTGCATATCCATCCATTGGGAAGACATCCCCCTCGACGACTCCAACACCACCCTCCTCTGTGACGTCAGTACTGGTAGACCGCGACCTTGTATTCTTGCTCCAATGCGCCGACAGGTGTTTCATTTCATTCACGGCCTTTCACATCCCTCGTGTCGTTCTACTGCACAGCTGCTGAAGACGAAGTTCATTTGGCACGGCATTTCTAAGGATGCTAAGGATTGGGTCCGCACCTGTACTTCTTGCCAAACTTCCAAAGTACATCGACACACAGATTCAGGAGTGGGCACCTTTCCCTAACCTCAGTGTCGTTTCGCCCATATTCACGTCAACGATGTAGGCCCCCTACCCACATCACAAGGACATTGTTACATGTTTACCATCATCGATCGCTCCACTCGTTGGCCTGAAGCCATTACCAAGGAAACTGCAACGTCCACCTCATGTACATCTGCCTTACTCTCAGGATGGATTGCGAGATTAGGTATCCCTGAGCATATTACTTCTGACAGGGGTACCACTTTCACCTTTCAATTGTGGACATCATTAGCGAATCTCCTAGGCATCACCCTACATCAGACAACTGCCTACAACCCCCCTGCCATTGGAATGGTTGAATGTTTTCATCGCATCCTCAAAGCAGCTTTGGTGTCCCGCTGCAAGGATTCCAACTGGTTTAGTCAGCTTCCCTGGGTCCTCCTTGGACTAAAGACCATTCCTAAAGACGCCCTCGACGTCTCGACAGCTGAAATGGTGTATGGTGACCCGTTGGTCGTCCCTGCCCAATTTTTTCCTTCTGCAACCTCCTCCGACGATCTATAGCGCAATTGTCACATTGTGGAAAAATTTACTCCATTCTGCCAGACTTACAAGCCCCCCACAAAGCATCACTTACTGACAGACTTGCACTCTGCAACGCACGTCGTCCTACGCAACGACACTAGCAAGCCACCACTAACGCGTCCTACCCGGGCCTTTCCTTGTGATCCGACGCAGTCCGAAAGCATTCCTACTAAACATTCGTTGCAGAGAAGACTCGGTCTCCATTGATCATCTAAACCCTGCCTATCTCCTGCCAAATGATCCACCCACAGTTCACCTCTCTAGATCAGGGCACCCCATTTAACATGTACAGTATGTCCTTTTTAGGGGGGAGCCATGTACCAACCGTGTGTCACACGATCCTACATAGTAACGACTATTAATTTTGTGCATACGTTATGCTTGTATCTTCCCTCTCCCCTCGCACTGATAAGGACCTGAAATAACAGGTCTGTTTTTCTCACCGTTAACTGTTAACCGTTGCAGTGTCGGTCGAACATGACATTTTCTGTTATGTCTTTTGTGCCCCTTTTGCCTTGAGTTTATGTATATATAAACGGATGTTCTGTGATTTAGTTACTCAGTTGCTTTCATCCTTCCTTTGAGTCACAATCTTCTCTCGGCTCGTCACAGGTATTTCACGTAGTAAGTTAAAAAAAAGAAAAAAAAAATTCTGTTGATTTTCAGGCACTATGCGGTACCAAGATAGATTGTAAACATCATAATGAATATGTTTAGGGGAACTTGTGGTAGTGTTATGGTTGATGATAGTTTTACAGATGTATTTGAATCTAAAACTAGAGTACTACAAGGGGGAATATTGTCCCTTCTACTGTTTAATAAGATGATTGATTATTTTATGAACAAGGGATTGCAAGAAATGAATAATGACACTAAATTGATAGCAGACCAGAGATTATGTGATCTTGAATATGTACAATACATAGAGCTAATTGTCTCTACAATGGCTGAGATGCAAATGACGATTGATAGATTAGTACTGGAGGAGAGAAATGTTGGATTGGTGATCGACCAGAGAAAACCTAAGGTCTTGAAGTTTCAGAGTGGTGGTCAAAGAAACTGCCTTATCGGAATAGTTGTAGTACCCAAATATCCAACTATAACTCCTTCATATATTTATGAACCTTTATAATCAGCAATGGATCACTAGTTACAGAATTCTAGAAGCAATAGTTATGCTTAAAACATTTTTAGGTCCAATCTAATATCAATTCATAGTAAAATCAGAATATACCATTCACTTGTAAGATTTTTTCTAACTTATGGGAACCAGTCCTGGTACAGCATTGTAAAAATTAGATACAAAATTTCTTACCTCTGAGAATAAAGCATGGAAAAGGATTTTGAGAATCAAATGGTGGCAGCATATAACAAATGTGGCAATTCGTGAGATGACCAATAAGGACGTTATAGTAAGATTATCAAGATTTAAGACAGGAGGATGAGTTAGTCCAGGGTGTACCTTAATGGAATATCCTGGCAGGAGAGGACGTGATAAATAGGGCCTTATTTAGAAATTAGGGAGGCCGGTGCGCGTACGTTTACGGAAAACCCCTCCCCATAAAGAAACTAAGTAATCTAAGAAGAAGAGAGTCTAATTAATTTTCGAAATGAGGAAATCTGTAAGGTTTTGAATAATGTGTTTTTTTTTTCTTTTTTTTTCAAATCTTAAAATTTCATAGACTAATAATAACTTCAGAAATATTATTCACTTTATAATATATGACAAGTTTCTAAATGTATTTGTGATGAAGAAAATATATAGATTACTATGATGCATTTATTTCTTATTTTTATTTTTCAAACTACTGTTACTTTTATTTACAGTACCTGCACAAATTCCCTCCTATACTTTACCCCAGTAAATTCTTTGACCAAATTATCAAAATATGTAACTTTATTTAACACGACTTTCTACATATAACAGACATACATCAAGTTACCTTTTACCAATCATTGAGGTACCAAGAGGATTTTTCATTAGTGCCACTTTGCTAAATGAGCTTTCTCCTGGTGAATTAGTAACCATCATGCTAAGTTATATTCCAAGGGTTATATTAATATTTGGATAAGTTTCAGAAAGCCACTCATAATGTAAAAAAATGGTCTGTTAAGATGGAGTGACACATGATCTGATTTTGGCAAAAGCTGCATATTGGATAATTTCCTCAGCAAGCACAATACTGTCACAGAAGTCTTTAGGAGAATCACTGACCAATTTTTCGGTCTCCTGTATTTACTTTAGCATCAGACAAAAATAATAAATTTACTACTTCTTTGAATTATTCAACATTTTACCTAAAATGACTGAAAGTTTCACATCTGGATTTTTCATTGAGGGATAATCTACTTCGTTTGAGGCTGAAGTGGTTTGTATCAAAATGTTTATTTGACTTTTTTGACATTTCTTTAGTTGCTTTGCATTTTGCGTTGCCACAAAAATTCTTGGGCTTTAAACAAAGCCCCTCATACCCTTCTATAATGGATTTTAGAAACTTTCAGAGAGACTCAGTATGATCTACCACTTATTTCAGGTCAACATCAATGCCTTGGGAAGCTTTACTCACTTTGTTGAGTCGTACAAGTATTGTATTCCAAATCGTAACAATCAAAACTATCTCAAGATTGTTCACTTTGTTCCCCAGTACTCGAGCTTCATGTCTTAATTCGAGTGTATGTTCTGAGCCATTTCCATTATCTCCTAAAGCATTTAAAAAAAATAGAGTTAATTCCTTATACAAGGGCTTCAGTACAGTAGCACCGGCTCTTGGTGACCGACGAGTTTCTGAAATAGACCTCAAAGTCTGTACTTGTTTCTTCCCAGCCGGACATCATTAGATTTACCCATCATTGCGTAGATGCAGAAAATGGTGTATAAGCTCGTTGTGTGAAGATAAAGAAACTAATTGTTCTTACACCGCAAGAGGATGGGGATATATGTAATTTTGAACTACAGACTACAGATCTAATTAGAATCAGAATTAAAATTGTAATCATGTAATTTATGCTTCATTGAGTACTGGCGTTTATTCAAAGGTCTGTTACATCATCTCCATTAATGGCACCTTTTACATCATTATTCCTTACAATTTCTAAATGATATAAACATTAGATATATGATATACTTATCTGTATGTTACGGGGGCCCCTTAGTCTTAAGATATTTTTTTCTCAACTACCTATTTCTTTTTGAGTTCGGGGTCCCTTCAAGTAGGGGGACCCGGACAATTGGCCCATATGCCTCCTTATAAACCCGGCCTTGCTGATAGACCATGAGAAACGAGGCTGATGACACTGCAAAGGGATTTGAATTTGAGAATTGGATCGAGCACAGACAGATGGCACAGGAAAGTCATGTATGGCGTTAATTCATTGAGGTGCTATGCATATTGTATGTGCCAGAGGATTATGATAAGATAAAAAGATATATATACATATATACACATATACGCATATATATATATATATATATATATATATATATATATATATATATATATATATATATATATATATATATATATATATATATATATATATATATATATATATATATATATATATATATATATATATATATATATATATATATATATATATATATATATATATATATATATAGTATATATACACACATATATATAGACTATATATATACACATATATATAGACTATATATATACATACTAGTTTCAAAAATAAAAGTTATAGGCCTTCAACTCTTCCTACACATAAATAGATTAGAAAATAACTACTCTGCTAACAGATGGCCAAACCCGAGCATCAGGGTCGGTAGAGCAGACAATTAGCGCTTCCATGTTTGCATAATTAGTCCAAAGAGAGACAAATTGACTTCGGGAGTGAAGGACTTGTTTGCTGAATCCGATCATTACGAAGGACGGAAGGTCTTGATACTAAATTTTAAGAAGAGGCAAGTAGGAAGCGTAATATATCTACAGGATTGTTTTGTTTATTTATTCATTTTATTTACTTTATTTTTTATTTATTTATTTATTTATTTTTCATTTATTTATTTGTTTAGTTATTTATTTATTAATTTACTTTTTTTAGAGAGAGAGAGAGAGAGAGAGAGAGAGAGAGAGAGAGAGAGAGAGAGAGAGAGAGAGAGAGAGAGAGAGTGTTAAGGCGGTCTATTACTAATATTTTAGAGTGAACATTTTCACTGTTACTCAGGTTTTTTTTTTTATTAGAGTCAGGTGCTGTTACTTGTGAAATAAAAGACGGTCATTTCTGTTATTTTTTTTTTTTTTTTTTTTTTTTTTTTTTTTTTTTTTTTTTTTTTTTTTTTGTAGAAAAGGATGCTATTGCATATGAGTCAAGAAACTTTACTGTTACTCCTGTTTTTGTCTGGATAGTGTTGCTGTTACTCATGTTTCTCAGAGCACACCGGTCATGTGACAAGATGCTGAACTGTGTGTTGAATATGCAGGCAGAGGATACTACTGATCATATTTTTAACTGTAATGAGTTACGGAAATTTAGAAATACTAACATAGAATTAGAGAATTTAGAAACCCCTACAAAAGAGATTGCCCGGTATATTTGCACCTACTACGCTTCATCTAGTAGTGTGCCCACATTCACAGTGTTGCGGATAGAGGAGCGAGGAACCTAGAACCTGGAGATTGCTGCTTTTACTTTTATTTTCAGGAGCATAGCTTTCCAGTTATTTACGTTTCTGAGTTGAGTACATTACTGTTACTCTTATTCCCTTGTGGATAATTTTGCTGTTACTTATCTACTAGTTAGAGAATTTGTCTATTATTTATATTTCTGAGGGGATAATATTGCTATTAATTATGATTGAAAAACATTGTTGTTACGAATTCCTAAGTGAAGAACATTTCCATTGCTTATACCCCTGATTGTGAAAGAACTATTCTTTTTAACTTTATTTTAAATTTTCAGTATAAATTTAACAGTTGCGTAAGATCGTGAGTTGCGAAAATCTTTGTTACTTAGTTTATTATTAGAAATCCTGTCTGTTAATTATGTTTCTTAATGCAAAGCATTACTGTTACATATATTTTTCGAGAAGAATGTTGATATTGCTTGGATTTATGGGTGGTAAATATTAGTATAACATAGGTTTCGTATTGGAGAATGTTTTTGTTATTTACGTATCTGGATAGAGAATTTTACTGTTGTTTGTGATTTGCTGGAGATTGTTTGTTCTTTGCATTATTCTTGTGTCAGGAACATTACTATTAAGTTGGTTTTGAGGTAGGATCATCGTCATTCAATTGTTTTTGAATAAAGAAAATGGCTAATAGTTATATTTCTGAGGAGGGAAAAGTATTGCAACTCTTTTTTCAAAATGGAAAAATCTGTGCTTAGTTGTTTTTAGAATATTTTTCTTTGCGAGAGTTATTAATGATTCTTGCCGTTCTGATAAAAAATAGGGCACTTACATTTTCTGAGCAGAGAGAATTCACGTTACTTAAATTTCTTAGTAAAAAACGAGATTTTTCCGAGTGTAGAGCATAGGTGTTACTAATATTTCTTAGCAATACAAAATTTGGTTACTTACGTTATATTTCTGATTGATAATGTTTCTGATACTCAGGTAATAATTCTGATGAATAACTGTTCTATTAAAAATTTTCCCTAGTGAAGAACGTTGTTGTTACCTTTCATGTTACCTGAATACAGACCGTTGCAGTACAGTAACTCGAGAACGCTGGTGTTATTTATGTTTTTAAGTGGGAATTGTTACTTTTACTTATGTCTTTGATCGGCTTCCCTTCCTGTTGCTTATATTTCTAAATAGGGGTCCAATTTGCATTCATATTCGAGAATAGGTACTTAGAATACTTTATTATACCTTGTAAAAAATAAAATGATGACCTTTGTCGAAACAAGGGTTGACTTTTACCGTTTATAACCTGGTAAAAAGGGGGGGACTACAATTGAGCATTTACGGAGGGGACCGATTAGGCTTAAAAAATCAATAACTATTGGAGGTCCCGATTACCTACAAATACCTTTTTCTAAGTAGAATAAAAAACTTACTTTAACTAGAAAGAGATAATAATCAAAGTTTTATAGTTTATATAGGGAATATTTATTTTAATATTACTGTTTTTTAAATATTTTATTTTTCATTTTCTCTTTTCCTCACTGGGCCATTTTTCATGTTGGTGCCCCTCGGTTTATAGCATCATTCTTTTCCAACTGGGGTTGTAGCTTAGCAAGTAATAATAATAATAATAATAATAATAATAATAATAATAATAACAATAATAATAATAATAAAAGAAGTTACCGAAAATGTGAGACCGACAAAACACCTAATCGTAAATACTGTTAATAACAGCGCAATGCTACGGTGATTTTGGGTGTTGCTTACATTTAATAAAATTTAATTACAAGATTTGCAGGGTTTTTTTTTGTACGAAGATGGAATGATTGATTGATTGATTAATTGAATGATTGACTTATTTGTCTGACTAGTATTATGATAACGCAACTGCTAGAGTATATTAAAAAGCAGACACAAAATACTCTAACCATGTAAGAACCCGCAATTCTTAGAACCATTTACAAAACTATGTATAATTTAACTCTATTGATGATGACAATGCCTTTGGTAGTCCTTTATCATAAACATGCACCTTCATAAATTGAATTGTGAATAGAGTTGCATTATAGTCATATCTCTCGTCCGTCATAGTTGAAAGAGGAAAACATTGAAAAAAAATATATAAATACTTAAGAAAACAAGTTAGGTCTATATTATATTTTTTTTTCCTATATGTGAACGCTCATATTTGCTTGATTAGATATAAAAGTTTTACATTTATGTTGGAACTCAATGTGTGAAAAATTTTTAATCCTTAATTAACATCTTATTTTGCATTGCAAAATTATGGATATTTTAATATTATCGCATATTAATCATGTTTTTGATAACCAAAATAACATTCTCCTCTCAAAATGTCACTATGCTTTGCATCAACTTCGACTGAAAATCCAAGGAAAAGAATTAATTATCGAACTCAAGAGCTCTCTTTGACCAAAATCAATTTCCATCAAGTCCCAGAGCCAAAGAGACTTGGTTTGTTGGTAGAGTTATAAGCACTCTGATTTCCCGCGAGGTAACGCCTTTCCGGCCAAGCCATTTGCCTTCTTCAAAGACCTCACTCACAGCTGACTCACAAAGCCAATCACAAACAACCCTTTTTATGCAGTAGGCAAACTTGCCTCCAGTCTTGGGGCCTGTTGCAATTATGAGCTTTGGGGAAGGGTACTCGGGGGTAGATTAGGTAAGAGAAACATGTCTCCATTTTGTTAGGAAATTTTCATATATATAATAATATTTAGTAAAGGATTGTTTGCACGGTTATTTTTATATAAAGTATAGTTAATCTATGAAGAAAACAAATGAGGCGAATCAGTATTCACATAGTTACATTAGCATCCTTATTGATAATGAATATTTTGAATTATGTTTTCAAACTTAGATTCAACTTCTCATAAGAAAGAAGACTTGTATAACTAAACTCATTTTATGAATATGGGTATAAAATAATAAAATAATATTCTAATTCAATATGTTTGTTCCCATCACACAGATGCACCACTAGAATTATAATAATAATAGTAATAATAATAATAATAATAATAATAATAATAATAATAATAATAATAATAATAAACCAAGTTTTTGGAATCCAGATTTTCCATTTACTTATTTCTTAGATTTGTCAAGAGATTACTGTACATGTTACGAAGGATAGATAAGAACTTACTTTGAAAACAAACAGTTAAACAAATCAATAACAACGAATCAAGTCCTAGGATTGCATTCATCCAAAATAAGTTAAATGCGATATCTAATATTCTTACATGTCCGTTTAACCAAATATAATCACTAATTGAATTTTTTTTCTATAAATACTGTGAATAATTATAAACGATTTATATAAAACTGTTCATTTAAGTATAAAACCTGTAAAAAAAAATTCAGAAAACACCAAAATGGCTTTAAACAGAATAATACCTTAATAAAAGAAATGGAGAAAATATGACACAAAGTTTCGTAATTATATAGCAACTCTTTATCAAGGGCTTTGCAAATATATTCTCAATAACTAAAGGAAAAACAGAACCATATAAAGACATTCGAAAAAAAATTACCGGAGTTGAGTATTACACACTTAGTATTTGTTTCTCATTTCCTGCAATCCTTCTGTAGCAAGTTCTCAGAGCTAACGTTTAATTCTGAAATTGACGACAACACTTTCAAACATGTCACGGATTTTTGCTTGGATCCCAACTCGTGGTGGTAATGAAACCTTGATTGCTCCCACTCAACACCTAAAAATTTTTCCTAATGTCTTAGAGAGAGAGAGAGAGAGAGAGAGAGAGAGAGAGAGAGAGAGAGAGAGAGAGAGAGAGAGAGAGAGAGAGAGAGAGAGAGAGAGAGAGAGAGAGAAAATGGGGGTGAATTCCATTCAAGATTTGATTCACAGGTATTTCGAAAAACATGTAAGAAACATAAGCTATGGTGTCCAATCGGCAAATATATGAAGCATATAAGTGTTTTCCTTAGTACACGAGAGTGTATTTTACAAAATATTCCCCGATATATTATTAAAAAAAAAAGTTAAAACAATAGTTAATGACGATTCCTTATCATAAAAACTTCACAATGAATCATGTTCTAAGAGAGACTCTTACTTGTTGCTGTTTTTATTTTTTTATTATGATATTCAAATAAAATCAAGTGAAATTTATAATAATTAAACTGTACTTATTGTTCCGTTTTGGTTACGTTTAAATGCCATAGTTTCATCAAAAGTTATAGTTTCTATAAAATAAAAGTATTGCTGAATCCACAAAACCTCTAATTAAACCACATATCCGTAATTCATTTGTCGAATGAGTTATAAACCTTTACAAAAGTATTCCTCAATTTCATATTTTTGTTGTTATATAAAAAAAAAATCTAATGGATTAAGATATTTTGAAGGGTATTTTTTTTTCCATAGAAGTTGTCAGTCGAAGATATATTTCGTCTCGAAGAAATACAATCACAAAAGGCAAAAATTTTTCTGGGATACTGTATTCTTTTTAATGAATTATTTAAAATCAAGAGAAAAAAGGTCAGCAATATTCCATGTTATGAGTACATCTTTAACCATACTGAGGACTTATTCATATACACAATTTTACATTATTTGATAATGATAATAATAATAATAATAATAATAATAATAATAATAATAATAATAATAATAATAATAATAATAATAACAACAACAACAACAACAACAACTACAATAATAATAATAATAATAATAATAATAATAATAATAATAATAAAAATAATAATAATAATAAAAATAATAATAATAATAAGTGAGCTGGACGAGGAATGTATAGTGCATAGCCCTAACGATATCAAGAATGTCTATAGACTAAACTAAAATGCAAATTTACTTCATCCCCACCTTATCCTTAAGCCACCCTGACACTTGCATGAATTTGTGGCACGGCCAGTGCGCAAACTAGTTGAAAACTGTCGTGAAGTGTACGTAAACCTGTCGTGACATTGTGGCTTGTCCTGACGAGAATTTTGAAATGTTCAAAATTTTCGTCACGACAAAATTTCGCGACCAGGTCGTGAACTATGCGCAAACTGTTCGTGAACTCGTCGTGACCTTGTCAGGACGATGCGGGAGGATGCGTGCCATTGCTTGGTAATGCGTGCCATGCCACGACTTTCACGGAACTGCCACGAATAGTTAACGAACAGCTCACGTCGAGTTCACGAGTAGTTGACGATATGTTCACGAATATGCGCGCGTCGCAGCGTGGCCGTGCCTTCCCAATGACATGGTCACGTGTACATCACGCATTGATGGCACTAGCAGTTCACGACTAGTTTACGCACTTCACGGAGAGTTTGCGCATGGCACGAGCAGTTCACAATCAGTTCACGAACAGTTCACGAACACTTCACGACTACTGCGCGACAGTGGCGCTCGCGTCGGTGTGGGGGTATATATAGAGCTCCCTGGACGCTTCTCTGGTTTTGTTAAAGTTTTTATAGTTTGAATAGGAAAAATTTACTTTAATGTTTTTACTTCTAGAATATTTTATTTTTTTTGTTTCTTTTCCTCACTGGGCTATTTTCCTTGTTGGAGCCGCTGGCCTTATAGCATCCTTCTTTTCCAGCTAGGGTTATAACTTAACTTATAATAATAATAATAATAATAATAATAATAATAATAATAACTTATGGAATCTCTCTCTCTCTCTCTCTCTCTCTCTCTCTCTCTGTGTGTGCAGGCGACATCGTATTCTTATCTGTTGAAAAAAGTTATAAGCGATTTTCTCAAAGTACTCACATTATTCTTACTTTCGATTTGAGCGTGATTTCATTTTACTCCCATTAATAGGGAAAACGTTTATATATTGTTGTGGTAGAAAATATGATATAATTATAATTAACTTTGATCAGCCCTTGTGCTAATTGTGTCTTTCTTCTAGGTGGGGTTGCCTTTTCTTGCTCTTCTGCTTCTGCCAGCCATTTCTGCTGCTCTTCAACAATGGCTAGAGCAGCTGCCAGGTATAGGAATCTTCTCCTCTTTGCAATGGTGTCTCTTCCAAAGCTAATCCAAAAATGACCAAGTTGCGCAAACTATGCGTGAATTCGTTGTGCCAGTTCGTGTCAATGTGGACACGAATGGGCACGCATTCCTGAACTATTCGTGAACTCGTCGTGAACTCATCGTAAACTATGCGTGAACTAGCCGTGAACAGTGCGGGAGCCTCCCACTTTGTGCCCCAAAATGCACGACTTGCCACAACAAACTCATGGCCAAAAGTCGTGCAAGTGTCAGGGTGGCATTACATTAACGGGTCGATTGCCTGATGCGCCCCCTTTAATGTCATCTATCAATGAAATCCTCTTCCACCAAACCTCTTCTCTCCATATCATCCTTCACCTCATCTCGTCATCTAATTCTCTGACTCCCCCTTAATCTTTTCCCCCCCAAAAAAATTCCTCTCTAACCACCTTCACTCCATCCCCACCACCCATCTACAATACGTGCCCACACTATCTCAGTCGTGACATTCTTATCATCTCTGTAATCTTTACTTTACCAGCCCTTCTTTTTATTCCATCATTTTCCAGTCTTTCAAGTTAAGATATTCCCATAATCCACCTTGACATTTTCATCGCTGTTGTCTCAATCTTTGCTTCCTCTTTTCATCTTAAAGCCCAAGTTTCTGATCTATACAATAGCACTGTAGCCACTCTTTCAAGTTCAACAGCTGCTATTCGACGTGCAGCAGCTATCTCCAACTCCTTTACCCCGATTTTGAGTTTCAATGCTACTATGCTTTCATCTTATTACTGTGTTATAGATCTTGAGTTTTACTTTGGTTGGTATTTTCTTGTCATATACTAATCCTGCTACCTCACTCTACTTTCCCCATACTGCTTCAATCCTATTCTCAACTCCCACAACTCTTCATTTCTGATCCCTTCTCTTAAATTAATACGTCCAAGGCCAACATGAATAAAAATGGGATTAATGGTAATCTTTGGTGTAATCTAACACTAACTTCAAGATTTTTTTGTAATTTTTTTTTCAAACATCTTTCTTTAATTTTTTCCTTGTTCTTTTATTCATTATATCTTCTATTCTAAACAACTTCTCCAGGACTTTCCTCTTCCTAAGCCACTCAAACCTAACTTCTCTTGGTATTCCATCATAAACCTTTTCTGAATCTACAAAAGCACAGAAGTGCTCTGGGTTTTCCTTCAGTTTTTTTTCCTGTAACGGCCTTACTATAAAGAAAATCCAAAATAAAATCTAAATGAGTAACGTCAAACCCATCCATCGCTGGAGCCATTCTTTCCAGTAAAAACCATTGCAGAATATCTCTCTCTTCCATTAAACATTATATTTCAATTATGAAAATAATTATTGATGAATGAAAATGGACAAAGAAGGAGAGGAAATACTAAATAATCGATATTTTTTTTCGGGAAAATAATGTGAAGCAGAAATTGTGCTTTGTCTCATTAATTTATTAACCTTTTCGTATTAATTTTCCATTTTTCTTTATCATAGTGAACCACATATTTGAAAAAGTATCTTATTGCAATATTAAAAGACAGTATTGCCACTACTACCACTACTACTACTACTACCAATACTACTACTACTACTACTACTACTACTACTACTACTAATGTTATAATTATGGAAAGTATTATCATTCAAATTACTATGTATATATATTATTATACGTAAATATGATTCCAATATATATATATATATATATATATATATATATATATATATATATATATATATATATATATATATATATATACATATATATATGTATATAAATATCTATATATATATATATATATATATATATATATATATATATATATATATATATATATATATAGATATTTATATACATATATATATATATATATCTATAGATATATATATATATATATATATATATATATATATATATATATATATATATCTATCTATATATATATATATATATATATATATATATATATATCTATATATATATATATATATATATATATAGATATATATATAGATATATATATATATATATATATATATATATATATATATATATATATATATATATATATATATATATAGATATATATATATATATATACATATATACTGTATATATATATATATATATATATATATATATATATATATATATATATATACATATATACTGTATATATATATATATATATATATATATATATATATATATATATATATATATATATATACATATATATATATATATATATATATATATATATATATATGTATATATATATATATATATATATATATATATATATATATATATATATATATATATATATATATATGTGTGTGTCCCTTGTCAACGGATAATGTGACATCGGAACATGAGGTTTTTACACTTTATTATAAAAATATACTTTAGTACACTTCACGCAGCCCGATACTCCTCAGACGAGTACCAACCTGCTCTTATGATCGCTCAAGAGGTACTACTCACCCCTCGGCAAGTAAATGCAGTGTTGCTCTGTCAATATGCTTAGATTTTAGTTTTTGTGGAATTCTCCACTGTGATAGAAATATAATGTCACCAATAGGTTTACAATATGTCACCTATCAGACTTGGCACACATCACTTATTACTCAGTTCAGTGATCGCGCCATATAACTTATGACAGTCATAGTACTCATAAAAAGGTAATTAATCTCACTGTATAAAACACATACTTTTACATATTTTTCATATAAGGATTAGGACATTGCTCTCTCCCCAAGCTCCTCACTCCGAGAGGTGGTGCGCACTTGACCTCTCTAGTCTATGATACAAGGAGGACACTCCTACACGGAATAGAGCATAGCATGTACTAGACAGAAATGCAACATGAAACATATACATAGAAATCACCCCCAAATTATAACAGACATTTCCCCCCAAAAAATAACATAAAAATTAAATATTGCGTGTAAAATTATACACAATACAATATAAGATAATTTCACTCATTTCTTCTTATGACCTCTGGAATTAAAATAGAGGATACCCAAAGTAAAATAAAAGATCATCAGTATTATACAACCTCATAAATAACCTACCTCTATATGTGGGTAATATGGGCCCTTCAGACGGGACAGGGGTAAGATATTCCTTCATCCCTTGATTTTACTTGTTCAGGTTACGGCACCATTCCGCAACACAACTCACCACAACAGTTTTGCCATTCTTAACATCACCACTACACTTGCACTTGTAACTATCAATTGCTGGCCACTAGCCGTTTTCCCGAGACAATAATTCAGCTTCCCGCCCTTGTTTTATAACTTTAAGTATAAGGTATTCATATCTATACAATCTCTAACACTGCCTTTCCTCAAGGTTAAACCTTAATCCCGTAGCCACTTGCCCTTTGGGATACACCCCGGTCTCGGCAACCAGGAATCATATAAATACATCAATAATACAGCATCTATCTGACGGATCACACCTGGCCTATTGACCCTCTATGTTTGTTTTAGGTTCACTCAGCAGTATGTCATCGGTATTGCTACACTCAGCAAAAATTATCTCATCAATTTACTTATATATTAAGCACGAATATAAGAACACATTGTTAATATCAAGTTTATTTAGAACAAGTCAAAAGAAGAAACAAGGTCTGTTCAAACAACAACAACAACAACAACAACAACAACAACCACAACAACAACAGCAACAACAATAAAGAAAATTTTCTACTCATCAACTCAAGGAATGTCGCGTAATCACGGATAAGGAGGTACACTCTGATTGACATTTTTGAAAACTACCTCTTCCAGTACCACATATATGTGTGCCTGATGATGTTCAGACAATGTGCCATTAATAATGCTTGGTATCACGACTATGTTAGATTTAATCATCTTTACTCGGTACGGACCCAAATACGCTGGCTTTAATTTGTATTTCCTCATTTGTAATCGTTTCAAATACACGCGATCACCCATAAATACGTTTACTGGTGTGGTTTTTAACCGACCATCATACTTTCAGCTGTGTTTTTTATTATCTCTTTTCAAAAACCTATCATTGGTGCTCATTTATCTCCATAAGTTATTTAGTAAATAGACATGGTATTGCTCACTTGAATAATTTGTCAACTGTTACAAATTAATCAAGACCATATATGGTAACACAGGATCATGTCCATACAATAAAATGAAAGGCGTGTCCCGGAGCAAGGCATTATATGCAATGTTGAAAGCTAGCTCAGCTGGAGGAAGCATGGCATGCCAATGAGGGGTGTCATCAGCCACTAACTAACGTAAAATTCACACCACTTCCTTATTATGCGATTCCACTAAGCCATTAGCTGAAGTCCTACATGAGGTTACTGAAGTATACAATTTTCATCAAGTCCTTGACCGATTTCACCACCTTATTTATATACTCGAGACCATTATCACTTATCAAAATTTTCGGGCAACTAAACCCAGTAATGAAAGAGCACAGCGCCGCGGCTGATTTATCCAACATTGCGTAAGTATGAGTGTAACGAGTAAATGCATTCACAAAAACACATATATACTTATGTTGTGTTATACCAGAAGGAAATGGTCCTACCACCTCCACATGCAACCTATAAAATCTAATAGGAATCACAGGCCACTTTTTGGCTCCCAGTACAGTGCTTTTAAGTTCTTTGAAACAGTTACAAACATAACAACTTTTTATATAATTTTCTATAGATTTTCAATTTCTAACCAAAACATTTTATCAATCCCTAAATGCACTGCATACAGAGTTGCATGCAAAATGTGGATGGCTCAATTCATTAAAGAGGGAGGAAGAACTACCCATGCGCAAAATTCACCTCTCCTCTTCTACTAAGCAAAATATGAGATATCATTCTCTATGAAAATATACTCAAGAGGCACATTTAGGAATGATGGATAACTCTCTGATTCCCCTTAAATCACTGCTCTCACTTTTTCCATCCATTTCTCGTTTTTCTGTCCCTCTCAGACTTCCTTTATGTCCCAACCTCCCAAGTCAATCACATCTGCATCATCCGGGCACTCTTTTTGGACACCCCCGGTCATGTCCTCGTCCACCCAAACGCATTCACGTTCATTATATCCTCTCTCTCTCTCTCTCTCTCTCTCTCTCTCTCTCTCTCTCTCTCTCTCTCTCTCTCTCTCTCTCTCTCTCTCTCTCTCTCGCAAGCATATTTAACTCTCTCTCTCTCCCGCTCGTGGATCTTATTTTCTGATTGCTAAGCACGTCATTTCACATCTGGTTTTGTATTTTGATGGAGTTTTCAATATTGTGGTTTCGTTCTTCATTCCTCTTTTGTGCCCTAGTTGTTACTCCTAATACTGCACCTTTAGAGAGGGCATCAGCTATCTTATTAGCTTTACTTTCTATGTGGTCAAGCCCATTCATGTTAAACTACAGCAATCTTTCAATCCATCTCGCTTGTCTAGACGTCAAGTAACCTTTATAAAGTAAATCACGTAAGGGGCGAAGATCACTTTGCAACTCGATCGTCTGACCTAATAAAAAGAACCGATGCCTCTCAAGAACCCAAAGAATAGCCAATGCCTCTCGATCTAATGTACTGTAATTCTTTTCTGCCCCTTTTAATGACCTGGAAGCAAAATAAATGGGTTGCTCTCTTACACCACCAATGGCTACGCTACTCGCATCTGTTGTCACTAAAAACGGGCGATCAAATCTAGGATATGTGAGTAAGTCATTGTTAGTTAAGGCAGCTTTCCAATGGTTAAAGGCCCTTTCTTCGTCCAATACCCAATATATTATTTTTGTTTCTTTATAGCATATAATGGTCTCGCTATCTCTCCAAAACCTCTTATGAATTTACAGTAATACCCATCGAGCCCAAGGAACCCAGCTACTTTCATACGGGTACGTGACCTGAGGATATCTCTGATATCTTCTACTTTACCTGGGCAGGGTTGGATACCTTCTGGAGTTATTATATGAACAAAAAATTCAACCTGTTTACAGAGAAGTGTGCACTTTGACATCTATTTTCATACCATTACGTCATAATACTTCTAAAACTTTATGAATATTGTTAATATGTTTTTTGCCCGTTTTCCCTGTAATTATGATACCATTTGAATAAACAAGAATATTATTGCCAATTAAGGGAGACAAAATCGCCATCATTACTATAATAAAATGACTTTTGGCATTTTTAACAACGAAAGGGAAAAAAATAAATCTAGAATAGTTGATTGTTAGCTATAAATGCGGTTTTACATGTACTGTCTTACTGAATGGGTATTTGATAGTATCCAGATTTTAAATCAATACTTGTAAAATATTTACTATCCCGTACCTTCACAAGAAATTCTTTGATCTAGGCCAATGGAAATGAATTATCCTTATTGATTGCATTTAACTTCCTATAATCAACACACAATCTTACCGAACCATCTTTTTTCCTAACAGCTACAATTGGAGAATCCCAGGGTGATTCACATTCCTCAATAATCCCTTGTTCCTTTAATTTACTAATTTCCCTCTCTATCACTCCTGGAAATGAATGGGTACTTTATAAGGGCCTGGCCTAATCAGCTCCGCCTTACCAGTTTCAATGATAAAGGGAAATTGATCAGTCCTCCCGGGTTGCTCGTCTCCAATTATAATTACATCGTAATAATTATTAACAATGTTACTAACTTCAGGTTGATAATCTGGTTGACATAGTTTTCGCGCCTACATAATCAAGTTCTGAGTGCGTTTGTCTGTGCGGGCTGGAGTTGTGGCTCCCAAGATCCCTTTATTAGCAATTTCCCATAACTCCAGTTCAAACACAGAATCACTTCCTAACAAAACTCTTTTATTTGACAAATTAAATATCGCTATGTCTGCTCTGTTCTCATTTATTTTTGGCAAACCCTCTAAGACTATGTGTGCCCATTTGTCACGGGGTTTAACTACGACCCTGGTTCCCTGCGGGAAAGGCTAACATGGGATCACTGATAAGCTCGTAAGTATCTGAGGAGGCAATACTTTTCCTCTTCCAGGTATGGCTGTTACCTTACTTGTCTTTCCTTTCTTGCACCAGCACTTACTATGTCATGACTTTCTATCAACAAAATGTACCCTCATGCTTTCACTGTTATTCTATCTTTTTCCCCGCAAATGTATATTTGATTACTCTTTATGAAATCAAAACCAAGTATAGCCTCGATTCTTGCAATTTTGAAGGTGGGCAAGACAAAAAAATCTTGTGTAAGCTTCACAGATCCCACCTAAAAGTTGACAATTGTTGTATGTCTTGCCTGTAATTTATTTCCTCCAGGCGTGCCGAGGATGATAGATGCCGCTGACTGCCGTGGGTTTGATGAGATTCCTTGCTCAAGAAGTAAAATGCTGGCTCCCTTGTGGATCAGCACCAAAATGGACTTATCTGGTAGGCCAATCCTGACTGCTAACATTCTGTGCCGCCCATTAGGATATGTGGGGTACCTGACAGCGACCTCCCCTGCAATACCGCTGCCCCATGCTCCTGTCCTTAGTGCTGCAGTGGTGAAGTCAGGGGTACCAACGGAGGTCCCAGTGCCTGCTCCATCGAGTCCAACGCAGTCACTCTCACCCCTGCTTCAGCTGCTACTTCTGGTCTCTTGCAGGGGGTGGGGGGTGCATCGATCTCCCTTGTCTCCTCCTTCCTCTGTTTCCTTTTCCTCGGATGCTGGACAGGAGGTGGTTTGGGTGTGCCACAGCCTGCCCACCCTTAGTGGTTCTGCTGAGCACTCTCAAGATAGATGACCGTACACCTCACAATCTCAACAGCGGGGATATCTTTGAGTAGGGCACTCCACTCGTTGGTGCCCTTCTCCCCAACACTCTCAACATCAGAAGACTCATCTCACCTGCTGACTACGTTCTCCCCTCTCCTGGTTTTGGGGTATGTGAGTGTCTCTCATTGCTGTTACCTTTTCTGATTCGGGGCAGTTATTCTCCATCATTTTTTCTTGTAGTAAATTGTCTAGAATTTTTGTATGGTCATTACTACATCCACTAACGAGCGATTGTCATCGATCAAATAACCACATAAATACGGGTTTACTGATCTGCGAATACGTTCACAGATAAATGCTTTTTTTTATCACCTTCTGGGAGATTGGCACTACGAGTACCAAACGAATCACTATCTCGAAAAATGCGAGTTGCAAAACTGAGAACTGATTCAACCTTTCAAATTTTTTTTTTTGTAATTTTTTTTCATGTCCCTTTTTCTCTCATCGGGTAAAGCGCATTTCTCAATGAAACATCGTTTTATTTCAGTATAACTTCTTAAACTGCCTTGTGGCCATCATATTACCTCCATTACTAGATCATCTTTCAGCAATCTAATAACTTGAACTGCTTTTTCTCTTTCTGACAACCCATATGTGGCTACTTCATTAAGCTGTTGATCATCGAAAGGCCTAATACCTGCCTGGAGTTCTGCCAATTTTCGAACTACGACGTTTTGCATACCTTCACTCGGATGTGCGTGTTTGCTTTCACTTGTGTGTGTTTTAACTCCATTTATGTATGTTGGATATGCTGTGGTTACGGGCTACTCATTTTTTCGTTCAACTAATAATCTCTTTATAAACTCGGCTATGTTATTTAACCTATTTTCTAAGTCTTGCGTTCGTTGTTCTCGTCTATATTCTTCATCGACATCATTAAAACCAATTGCTCCTTTGTTTTCACCTTCTACAGCAGCAGTGTGTGCTATGTTAGTCCTCCTATATCTAGGTATCTTGAACTTTTATTTTACAGCTTAAACAACAACTTCGCTTGCAGCATACTGTGACGAGCCGAGAGAAGGTTGTGACTCAAAGGCAGGATGAAATCAACTTAGTCCCAACCTTCTCTCGGCTCGTCACATTGGTGACACCGGAAGTCGACTTGCTCCTCCCGCCTTCCACCCTCCCTCGCCCCTCCGTCGTTGGTACTATGGCGGAGTCGACGGAAGTGGCCGCTGCCCCTTTGAAACTTTCGTCGTTTGCCAGCGGAGAGGTGTTTGCTTGGTTTCAGCCCGACGTATTTTTACACCTGACACCAAATATGTCTCATGTCAATGGATAATGATATACCGAAACATGGGGTTTTTCACTTTATAATAACAAATTTTGTGATTACACTTTTCACAGTACGATACTCTTCAGACAAGTACCTACTTGGTCTTATGATCGCTCAAGAGGTACTGCTTACCCTTTGGCAAGTAAATGCAATGTTGCTCTGTCAATGCGCAGAATTGTTAGATTTTGTGGAATTATCCACTGTGATGAAAATATAAATGCACCAATAGGCTTACCATACGTCACGTATGAAACTTGGTACACGTCACGTATAACTGAGTTCATTGATCGTCCCCTACAATTAATGACAGTCATAACACTCTTAAAAGGGTAATGAACTTCACTGTATAAAACACACATCTACACATTTTTCATATAATGACTATAATGAATATATATATATATATATATATATATATATATATATATATATATATATATATATATATATATATATATATATATATATATATATATATGTGTGTGTGTGTGTGTGCATACACACTAATAAATGTAAGAAGCTATAAAGGTGCAGATATTGGTAGTGATCACCAGCTCCTCATTGCCACACTGAGATCGAAACTGAAAGCACCCAACAGAAATAGAGATACCATACCTAGTTTTGACACAATTAGGCTTCCATAAGGTGAGCAGAGAGAAATATTTATAATATTTATTATGAATGATTCGCCAAACCTTCATAGGGTGATTTCAAAGCTGCCAGTGTATATTCAAAATAAGTGGTTGGATCATGTGATAAAGCTCAGGAAGCAAGGTGTTTGTGTGTGTTTCACCACATTAGTGGAATTTGTGCAGAATGCAAGAGAGGCAGCAATGGATCCTGTAGTCAGCAGGGAGGCTTTGGGTAAAGTGTGTGTTTTTTCAAAGGCAAAGGCAAATCATGGCTCATGTCAGACCAAGCAAAAATCGTTTGCAGTTACAGTGCAACCATCAAATTCTTCCAATCAGTATACTAGGAAATGCCAACTTTGTAGTGGTCATCATGACCTTGAGGAGTGCCCTCAATTTCTGCACAGGAGTGTGGATGAAAGACGAGAATTTGTTAAAGACAACCGTCTTTGCTTCAGTTGTTTGGGCAATAACCACACTTCAAAAAGGTGTCTCAATCGACGGCAGTGCAAGACATGTAATAAAAGGCATCCTACCACTCTGCACATTGAGAATTTTAGGATGCTTGACAGCAACAGGGCAATTGTGTCACAAGCTAGTGCACAGTCTGAAAGTACAGGTCAAGGTTGTGCTAAGGGTCAAGATGGTACTCAAGGTGAAGGTCGCACTCCAGGTCAAGGTAATACTTAAACTCTAAGTAATGTGAGGTCTTCTGCATGTACAATTTCTGATACAGTGTTGCAATCAATCTTGCCTGTGCAATTACGTGTAAAGGGTAGCGACAATGTAGTACAAACTTATGCCTTTTATGATACGGGCAGTACAGGTTGTTTCATTAAATATAGTATCAAGGATCAATTAAACTGTAAAGGTATTGAAACAGCTATCAAGTTGCAAGCAATGCATGGGACTGATACTGTTAAAACCTTTATTGTAAATGGTCTTGTTGCTGCTGATATACATGGTAATAATGATGTTGTATTACGAAGGGATTCACACAAAAGGATATTCCAGTTAATCATGATCAAATTCCAAGGTGTAAAGTGTTAAAGGATTGGCCTCATTTATCAAGTGTTATTAATGAGATTCCAGTGTATCAGCCAGAGTTAGACATAGGAATTTTGATAGGTAGTAACTGTCCTACAGCTTTACAACCTTTAGAGGTTGTACCCACTTCAGGTTATGGCCCCTTTGCAATAAGATATTTGCATGGATGGACAGTTAATGGGCCTGTACATGTTAAGGTTAGTTCAAATGGGGTTTCATATCACAGGTTACTTGTATCTGATGTTCAACATGTTACTGACTATATTACTGTTGAAAGTATTAAGAAGTACTTTGAGTTAGATTTTTCAGAAATGGATCTTGGGTCAGTTCCTGATGAGCGTGGCTTATCTTTTGAGGACACAAGATTTGTGAAAAGGTGCCAGGATGACATTGAATTTGGAGATGGTCACTTTCAGCTACCCATGCCTTTCAGAGATCGCAATGTGAATCTTCCTAACAATAAGAAGCAGGCTGTTAGCAGAGCTAAGTGGCAAAGGAGGAAGATGAATAATAGTGAAGATTACAGACAGCAGTACACAGCATTCATGGACAAGTTGTTTGAAAAAGGCTATGCTTACAAGATCCCGGATGATGAGGTCAATAAGATTCCTGTTTGGTATCTTCCTCATCACGCAGTTTTTCATCCCAAGAAAGGGAAGATTAGGGTTGTTTTTGACTGTAGTGCCAAGTTTGAAGGTGTGTCATTAAATGATGTTCTGCTACAGGGTCCAAACCTCAGCAATTCATTGACGGGAGTACTCATTAGATTCCGGCAGGAGGTTTATGCATTCATTGGAGATATTGAAGCTATGCTCTTTCAAAAAAAGATTCCACCTGAGAATCAGGACTATATTAGATTCTTGTGGTGGCCTATTGGTGACATCAATCGACCTCTTGAAGAATTCCGAATGGCTGTTCACATTTTCGGAGCAATCTCATCACGGAGTATTGCAAATACTGCATTGAAGGCCACAGCAGACAAAGCAGATGAGAAGTATGATTCAACTGTTGGCAACACCATAAGGCACAATTTCTATGTTGACGACTGTTTGAAGTCATGTGCTGATGTTCCTACAGCAGTGAAGTTGGTGAAGGATTTGGTATCTGCAACTGGTGAAGGAGGATTTAGGTTAACTAAATTTGTCAGCAATTCAAGTGATGTCCTTAAAGCTTTGCCTGCTGAAGATTGTTCGGTTGAAAGTGACAAGTTTAATCTTGACATGGAGAGTTTAATGACAAGAGCCTTAGGAATGTTATGGGACCTTAAAGAAGACTCATTCAAGTTCTCAGTTGAGCTCAAGGATAATCCATTAACCAGAAGAGGATTGTTATCAACTATCTCATCATTATATGATCTCCTTGGGTTGCTCTCTCCAATCATCTTACCAGCCAAGAAACTGTTACAAGAATTGTGTCAAATTGAGAGTTTGGACTGGGATGAGAGGATTCCAGATAAGCCAGCTGAAAGGTGGCAACATTGGATACAAGGTCTTCATTTACTGGAGCAGCTTTCAATACCAAGATGCTTCAAGTCAAGTGGGTTTGGTAATGCGACAGGTTCAAGTCTTGTATTATTCAGCGACGCAAGTACAGTTTGTTATGGTGTTGCAGCATACCTTGTTCTTCACGATAGAAACCAAGTTCAGTCAAATCTTGTCATGGGAAAATCAAGAGTATCTCCCAAAAAGGTAGTGACTATACCTAGGTTAGAACTTACAGCTGCAACTGTGTCTGTCAAGGTTGCTCAACACATCCTGAAGGAGTTGGAGTTTACTGTTGGCAAGGTAGTGTACTACACAGATTCAACGGCAGTCCTTCACTATATTCATAGCAACACTAAAAGGTTCCCTGTTTTTGTAGCCAACAGAGTCAGGGTTATAAGGGACTACTCCCAGCCTGAGCAATGGAGATATGTAAACTCCAGTGATAACCCTGCTGATGTGGCATCAAGAGGTATTAGTGTACATCAGTTTTTGCAGTATGACGAATGGTTTAATGGCCCATCATTTATTGCATTTGATTATTTACCTTCACAGGAGTATGTGTGTGTAGATTGTGTTGATGATAAGAGTGAACATGTGTCTGCGGTCACAATTTCTGAAGAACATCATGGGTTTACAAGATTAATTGAATATTTCTCTTCATGGTCAAGGTTACAAAAGGCAGTTTCTGTATTTCAACAACTAAAGTCAATCCTTAGTGATAAAAGGAAAGGTTGTGTAACCACTGATGCTGAAAGGGCAATCATAATGTATGTTCAACGGGAGGTGTTTGGTGATGAAGTGAAGGCTTCATCAAGGGAATTGTCAATTGGCAAGAGTAGTCCAATATATAAGCTTGATCCCTTTCTTGATTCTGAGGATGGATTATTGAAGGTTGGGGGTAGGATAAGAAGGTCTGACATTCCACAGTCTGCCAAACATCCCATACTGTTACCAAAGAAGCATCATGTGACTACATTGTTGATACGACATGAGCATGAATTATTAGCTCATTCAGGTAGAAACCATGTTCTCTCAAATTTAAGGCAGAAGTATTGGATCATCAATGCTAATGCAACTGCCAGGAATGTGTTATTTCATCGTGTTACTTGCAGGAAGTTGAAAGAACCAGCTTAGATTCAAAATATAGCTGATCTTCCAGCAGACAGATTGGAACCTTCACCCCAATTCAGTAATGTTGGTATTGACCTCTTTGGACCCTATTACATCAAGGAAGGAAGAAAGGAGTTAAAGAGGTATGATGTGATATTTACCTGCTTGGTTAGTAGGTCAATTCATATTGAAACTGCAAACACTTTACAATCTGACTCTTTCATAAATGCTTTGCGAAGATTTGTTTCTCGAAGAGGTCATCCTAAGGTTATCAGATGTGATAATGGAACCAACTTCCATGGGGCTGAGAGAGAACTTAAGGCAGCTCTTGATGAGATGGAGGAAAAGAAGATTGAGAAGTATTTGTCGCATCATCATATTGAATGGAAATTCAATCCACCTACCGCAAGCCACATGGGTGGTTGTTGTGAGCGCCAAATCAGAACAGTTAGAAAAGTGTTGTCTGCACTGGTGAAGGAATTTGGTGAAAGGCTAAATGATGAAAGTTTACGGACTCTGCTTTGTGAGGTTGAGAGCATCGTCAATTCAAGACCGTTAACCACTGTAAGTGACAGCGTAGATGACCTTGAGCCACTAACTCCAAACCATTTGTTGATTCCAAAATCTTATGTGATCCCTCCCCCTGGCTTGTTTCAAAAGGATGATGTTTACATGAGGAGAAGGTGGAGATGCGTTCAATATCTGACCAACCTGTTTTGGTTAAGATTTGGAAAAGAGTATTTGAGCACTTTACAGACTAGACAAAAGTGGAATGAACCAAGAAGAAATCTAATTGTTGGCGATGTGGTCTTGGTAAAGATTGATATCGAGCCAAGGAATCACTGGCCAATGGGGCGAGTGATAGAAGTATACACTGATGACAAAGGAACAATTCGCAGTGCCAAGATTAAGACACTTTCTTCGATTATTGTCCGTCCTATTCAGAAGCTAGTGTTATTAGTTGAAGGCTAGGATTTTCATGTTAAATGTAACGTGATATTATGTTGTTCTTATGGCCTATCATTTGATATTATATATTATTTGAGTTATGAAGATGTTTAATTTTGTTTAGGTGAATAAGTGAATCATGGAAGTGTTTTGAATGATTCGCCAAACCTTCATAGGGTGATTTCAAAGCTGCCAGTGTATATTCAAAATAAGTGGTTGGATCATGTGATAAAGCTCAGGAAGCAAGGTGTTTGTGTGTGTTTCACCACATTAGTGGAATTTGTGCAGAATGCAAGAGAAGCAGCAATGGATCCTGTATTCAGCAGGGAAGCTTTGGGTAAAGTGTGTGTTTTTTCAAAGGCAAAGGCAAATCATGGCTCATGTCAGACCAAGCAAAAATCGTTTGCAGTTACAGTGCAACCATCAAATTCTTCCAACCAGTATACTAGGAAATGCCAACTTTGTAGTGGTCATCATGACCTTGAGGAGTGCCCTCAATTTCTGCACAGGAGTGTGGATGAAAGACGAGAATTTGTTAAAGACAACCGTCTTTGCTTCAGTTGTTTGGGCAATAACCACACTTTAAAAAGGTGTCTCAATCGACGGCAGTGCAAGACATGTAATAAAAAGCATCCTACCACTCTGCACATTGAGAATCATGGAAATGTTTTTAATTCAAAGAGTTTGTATTGTAACTTAAAGGTTATTCATTGTGTCTGCATGTGTAGGTGTATATTTTGATAAACAGGTTTAATCTATTTATGAGGCTGAGTATGTTAACGCAGAAACACAAACCCGTCTAGGTGGTAAAACAATGTCGTTACTTTTGTAAGTGGTAGTTAAAATGTTGAGAGGTGTAAACAAATTACGATTTCATCTTACTTCCTAAAATTATGAAGTCTCTTTGGCAGTTCAAGCAAGGTCTTCAAGGAGTACAGTTGTATATATTTCGTAATTCAAAGGATTAATTTTGGGCACAGATGTAAGTTTTTTGACGAACTTATATATATATATATATATATATATATATATATATATATATATATATATATATATATATATATTTGTATTATATGTCTTATACATTTAAGCGTTAAAAGGAGTAAATTGGTTTATTTGTGACATTTAACATTTGATTGTCCTATAAAAATAATAAAATGTGATATAGTCAAAGGAGGTTTAAAGTGGCAATGAAAGTGTCTTGTTTAGAAAAGTATATTTATTTAGCTTTGCAAGATGTATTAAGGTACATCATGTAACCGTTATGACTTATTGAATATTATGGGTTATTTGATAATGTATTTAAAGTTTGTAATAATTCCTTTCAGGAATGAACCTACTGTTACTACTGTTACTACTACTACTACTACTACTACTACTACTACTACTACTACTACTACTACTACTGTTAACGGAATAAAGGATAAAGTTGAGTTTCTGAGTTTGTGTCGCCCATTACAAAGGGTAATAAACTTCACTGTATAAAACACATACATCTACACATTTTTCATATAGTGACTATGATATATATATATATATATATATATATATATATATATATATATATATATATATATATATATATATATATATTTGTGTGTGCATACACACTGTTAAATGTAAGAAGCTATAAAGGTGCATATATTGGTAGTGATCACCACCTCCTCATTGCCACACTGAGATCGAAACTGAAAGCACCCAACAGAAATGGAGATACCATACCTAGTTTTAACACAATTAGGCTTCTATAAGGTGAGCACAGAGAAATATTTATAATTGAATGTGCAGTCTCGAAGACCTTGAAACCAAAGAGCAGACAATTAATGAAAAATAGTGTCATATTAAAAACATATATCAGTCACTTGGTAGTGACATTTTGGGACCTATGGTTACAAGGAGAAGACGATCAAGGATACCAAATGATACCTAGGATAATATAAAGAAGCAAACAAAGACAGAAAATTATAGTTGAAAGG
This sequence comes from Palaemon carinicauda, assembly GCF_036898095.1. Classification (NCBI taxonomy): domain Eukaryota; kingdom Metazoa; phylum Arthropoda; class Malacostraca; order Decapoda; family Palaemonidae; genus Palaemon; species Palaemon carinicauda. The sequence goes on along the minus strand of NC_090741.1, from coordinate 127,708,007 downwards.
TTTCGACTAATTAATGAAAATTATAAGGTAAAGCATGCTAAATATTCCAATATTGATAGTGAAATTAAAAGGAAAGCCAGGCATGACGGAAGTGATTAATTAGACATAAAGACAGATGAGGCTGAAAAAGCTATAGATTCAAAAAGAGGCTATGTTGTAAGAATTGCCAATAGAATTGCTAATGAAATATCTACTGGGGCATAGAAGAAGCATATACCCATATTAAAAGAGAGATGAATCTGTTATAACAACAGAAAAAGAAGAAGGGCAACGTTGGATGGAACACTTTGGTGAGATCATGAATATTAGATATAAAGGAGATAATCTGATTGATATACCTGAAGCTGAGGTAGACCTTGATGTAGCCATGAATGATTTTAGTGCTTGAATTTAAAGCTATCGTAAAAAATCTATAGAGATGGAAAACCCTGGATACGATTGAGTCACTTATGAGATAATATTGGCAGAAGATTAAGTGACTTCCTGAATACTTACAATATTGTTTTGTAGAATGTGGCGTGAAGAGGCAAAACCTGATGAAAGAGAGCTAGGATTGTTAGAGATAATGACACCCACAAAAGAAAATCTAACTAATTGCAATAATTACAGAGGCATCACACTTACGTTATTTGTCATGAAAATATAGAGCATGCACATTCTAAAGAGACTACAGAGAAAGATTGATAAAAATTTGAGAAATGGAAAAGTAGGATTTAGAAAAGGTAGAAGATGTACCGACCAAATTATCGTTTTAAGACATGTCATTCATCAATGTGTAGAATATAGAAATCAGCTTTTTATGGCATTTTTGATCTATGAAAAAATCTTTGATAGTTTGCAAAAGCCAATTTGTGGATAGTTCCTCTTAAATATGTAAATTTGATTCAGTCTCTTCATTAGCATAGCAAGTGAGAAAGATTACTCGAATACCATAAGTGGATTAGATCATGATGAGGGGAAGATGGAGATAATTTAGGCATGCTTTTTGCACTCCCTAAAAGATAATAGTTCACCAGACTTTCAGCTGGGCTTCACAAAGCACTAAAAGGGCTGGAAGACCTAGGAATAATAAGGTGAGATCTATGAAGCGTGAATAATGAGATGAAAACTGGTGAAAACTAACTGAGGCACTTTGCGACGATAGGTGTAAGAGGAGATGGTTATGATATAATAACACAAAATATCCATGAACTACGAAATAATAGTGTATGGAAGGTTGTTAAAAGGAGAGGAGGCAAGGAAAAGGTGGGCGGAATATTTTGAAAGTTTGCTGAATGTTGAGGATAATAGGGAGGCAGATATAATTGCTGTTCCAGGTGTTGAGGTGCCAGTGATGGGAGATGAGAATGAGAGAGAGATTACAATAGAGGAAGTGAGGAGAGCACTAGATGAAACGAGAGTAGGAAAAGCATCTGGTATGGATGGTGTGAAAGCTGAGATGTTGAAGGAAGTGGGTATGACTGTACTTGAATGGTTGGTGAGATTGTTTGATATGTGTTTTGTGTTGTCAATGGTACCAGTAGATTGGGTTTGCGCATGTATTGTACCACTATATAAGGGTAAGGGAGATGTGCATGGGTGTTGTAATTCAAGAGGTATTAGTTTGTTGAGTGTAGTTGGAAAAGTGTATGGTAGAGTAATGATTAATAGGATTAAGGATAAAACAGAGAATGCAATCTTGGAAGTACAGGGTGGTTTTAGAAGAGGTAGGGGTTGTAATAATCAGATTTTTACAGTTAGGCAGATATGCGAGAAATATTTAGCAAAAGGTAAGGAGGTGTATGTTGCGTTTATGGATCTGGAGAAAGCATATGATAGAGTTGATAGGGAAGCAATGTGGAATGTGATGAGGTTATATGGAGTTGGTGGAAGGTTGTTGCAAGCAGTGAAAAGTTTCTACAAAGGTAGTAAAGCATGTGTTAGAATAGGAAATGAAGTGAGCGATTGGTTTCCGGTGAGAGTGGGGCTGAGACAGGGATGTGTGATGTCGCCGTGGTTGTTTAACTTGTATGTTGATGGAGTGGTGAGAGAGGTGAATGCTCGAGTGCTTGGACGAGGATTAAAACTGGTAGGCGAGAATGATCATGAATGGGAGGTAAATCAGTTGTTGTTTGCGGATGATACTGTACTGGTTGCAGACACAGAAGAGAAGCTTGACCGACTAGTGACAGAATTTGGAAGGGTGTGTGAGAGAAGGAAGTTGAGAGTTACTTGAGGAGGTGGATCAGTTTAAGTACTTGGGGTCTGTTGTTGCAGCAAATGGTGAAGTGGAAGCAGATGTACGTCAGAGAGTGAATGAAGGTTGCAAAGTGTTGGGGACAGTTAAGGGAGTAGTAAAAAATAGAGGGTTGGGCATGAATGTAAAGAGAGTTCTATATGAGAAAGTGATTGTACCAACTGTGATGTATGGATCGGAGTAGTGGGGAATGAAAGTGATGGAGAGACAGAAATTGAATGTGTTTGAAATGAAGTGTCTAAGGAGTATGGCTGGTGTATCTCGAGTAGATAGGGTTAGGAACGAAGTGGTGAGGGTGAGAACGGGTGTAAGAAATTAGTTAGCGGCTAGAGTGGATATGAATGTGTTGAGGTGGTTTGGCCATGTTGAGAGAATGGAAAATGGTTGTCTGCTAAAGAAGGTGATGAATGCAAGTGTTGATGGGAGAAGTACAAGAGGAAGGCCAAGGTTTGGGTGGATGGATGGTGTGAAGAAAGTTCTGGGTGATAGGAGGATAGATGTGAGAGAGGCAAGAGAGCGTGTTAGAAATAGGATGAATGGCGAGCGATTGTGACGCAGTTCCAGTAAGCCCTGCTGCTTCCTCCGGAGCCTTAGATGACCGCGGAGGTAGCAGCAGTAGGGGATTCAGCATTATGAAGCTTCATCTGTGGTGGATAACGGGGGAGGTTGGGCTGTGGCACCCTAGCAGTACCAGCTGAACTCGGCTGAGTTAGGTTAGGCTGGAGGAATGTAGAGTAGAGGTCCCCTTTTTGTTTTGTTTCTTTTTTGAAGTCGGCTACCCCCCAAAATTGGGGGAAGTGCCTTTGGTATATGTATATATATATATATATATATATATATATATATATATATATATATATATATATATATATATATATATATATATATATATATATATATATATATATACACACACACACACACACACACACACACACACATATATATATATATATATATATATATATATATATATATATATATATATATATATATATATATATATATATATACACATATGCTAGTCTACTATAAGAGTGAGTATTTTATTCATCTATTCTATTTGTGTATATAAGAGACTTATAGCCAGCTCACAATGTTAGTTCCTCTCATGTATGTTTAAGTAAATGTATGAAAATTACATAATACTTTTGTCATTTATGTAATTGTATTCCAGTATATGTATATTTATATCATTTTTTAGAATCAACTTTTTATTTCAATTATTTTGTTTCGAAGTCTTATGTAATTTCATTTAGGTATGCAACATGACCAATATGAGGTATGAACAAGAGGTAATATGTCCTTTTTATATTCCGCCTGGTTAGAATATGCATGAAATTTCTCGAACTATTTTTATTCTTCTTTTATTGTTTTGAGGAGGGAGGTGGGCAGAGTTAGCTGAGAGAAGGTTGCCTTGCAAGAAAAGGTTGTTCTCTATTCGATTTTCTACGTTGGCAACCTCGCCGCCATAGCCTCACCCCCAAGCCACGAGAATGATCTACTAGAATTATCTAGAAATAATAAGTCAATATATATATTCATACAAACTTATATATATATATATATATATTTATATATATATATATATATATATATATATATATATATATATATATATATATATATGTATTATGTATTGTGTAATGTATGTACTTTATTCATAAAATTTTTGTAACCATCCCTGTGTGATTTGGGCTAAGCAGTGAAGTGTATTTATTTTGCTTATTTGTTCGCTTACCTTGTGTGAGCCAAGACGTAAGTGTTACAGTTACATTTATGTAAATTTCCTTTAGTGTTAAACATTAGTGTTAAGGTGTTAATTATTTTCATCTATTATGAAAATTTAATATTTTCACAAATTAATTTCCAGTAAATCTGGTGACTGAGTAATATTTTGTTTCAAAAGTCTTTCTTTTGTCTTAGTCAAGGTTTTGTACAGATTTAATATTTTGAGTAATTCAATTTTGGTATTAATTCTTTTAGTATTATTAATGTCCCTTCTAATAGAATGTATTTATTTTTGTAACGAATTTACTATTTCGATCACCGATATTTCTTGTAGTCCTTGCACGTATCCGTGACTAAGAACTGAAGTAAGAGGTTTTTTAATAGTCCTTATAAAGTAATCACCCAGTTTTGTTTTTAGTGTTAAGTGAGAGACTTTTGGATATTCAGCGTTTTTATAAATTACAGTCCAGGAGTTGCATAATTTTCTCAGAGATTGGGTATTAATTTCCATGTATGACATATTTATGTAAAAATGAACAGGTGAGTTTGGAGCTCCGGAGTTCATGTAATTTTCCAGCCTATCTTCTCTAAATTGTTCACAGCATACCTAGAATAAGTTTAAAATAATAGATTGGGAGAATGCAAGAATTACTATTAACGGGGAATACCTTAACAACTCAAGATTTGCAAATAACATAATTGTCTTTAGTGAATCACGTGAGAAATTGCAAAAGATGATAGAATATTTGAATAGGGAAAGAGGAAATGTAGACTGAAAATTAATATGATTAAAATCACGATAACTTTCAGTGAGAATGCAGAGACAGTAGACAATATTTATGGACGAACCTTCAGAGATTCTTTATAAATATATGTATTTAAGACCGGACCGGAAATAAAAAAAAAATGTATACGCTTGGGATGAAGAGATTTTGGTAAACAAAACGAGATTATGAATCGTAATTAGCTACTTTCTCTCAAAATAAAAGTATCTATTCATATTGTCCTACCAGTATTAACTTATCTATCCAAAACCTGCCTTACTAAAGCCTCAGAATACAGGACAATTACGATTTAAAGATCTATGGAAAGAATAATGATAGAAATAACACTATGAAACAAAAAAAATATGAGCAACATTGGTACGAAAGCAAACTAAAGTAGATAATAACATAAATGTAAGGAACTGAAGTGGACATGGGGGGTGGTTATATAATGAGAATTGCATATAATAAAAAGTCATTAAAAATAACTAAATACGCCTCTAAAGGCTACAAAATGAGCAGGACAAGGAAGAGAAGACAATGGATTGACAAACTATATTTTCAAGATGAAACTAATTCAGTTTTTCGCCAGGACATGAAATAGTGGGAAAAGAAGTACTGTATGTAAAATGGCCTAAAGCTTAACTATGTACGTATATATTGGGTTATAAAAGGTCTTTAAGGGCATATAAACAGCATTGTTCATCCTCTTTATATATTTGATTTCATTTATTTTACTATTTATTCATTTCATGGAAATGTTAAGTGGAATATAATAGGTTCGCTGGCTTATGAAATAGGCCCTTTGGGTCTAAGGTGTGAGTTATCCTCTATTTCTAATAACATAAAAGCGTTTAAAGTGGGTGTCCAGTCAATCAAGCTGGTAATTAGGACATTTAACGTTTCAAGACAGGAGAAAGAAGTGTCTTATCAACTAAAATAGGTTTAATTGTCGTCTGACGCAAATGTTTCATGCAGCAATATCCTCTGGTCTTCTAATTCGGGTCTCTTAGCAATCTAAATTGGTTCTTGGGTCATCTGAAACTGGAATTGAAGGCATCTTAAATGAGCATGTAAAACAAGTTGGAAGCACATGATATATATCCTCAATTCATCTAATGTAAGTCTTTAAGGATTATATTTACAGTAAAAT